>NC_088419.1:93155961-93230961 GCF_034236695.1 Oncorhynchus nerka | reverse complement strand
TGGATGACATCATGATTACCAGCTGTCTAGAACAGTTACAGGATGACATCATGATTAGCAGGTGTCTAGAACAATTACTGGATGACATCATGATTAACAGGTGTCTAGAACAGTTACTGGATGACATCATGATTACCAGGTGTCAAGAACAGTTACAGGATGACATCATGATTACCAGCTGTCTAGAACAGTTACAGGATGACATCATGATTACCAGCTGTCTAGAACAGTTACAGGATGACATCATGATTACCAGCTGTCTAGAACAATTACTGGATGACATCTTGATTGCCAGCTGTCTAGAACAATTACAGGATGACATCATGATTACCAGGTGTCAAGAACAGTTACAGGATGACATCATGATTACCAGCTGTCTAGAACAGTTACAGGATGACATCATGATTACCAGCTGTCTAGAACAGTTACAGGATGACATCATGATTACCAGCTGTCTAGAACAATTACTGGATGACATCATGATTGCCAGCTGTCTAGAACAATTACAGGATAACATCATGACTACCAGCTGTCTAGAACAGTTACAGGATGACATCATGATTACCAGCTGTCTAGAACAGTTACTGGATGACATCATGATTACCAGCTGTCAATAACAGTTACAGGATGACATCATGATTACCAGCTGTCTAGAACAGTTACTGGATGACATCATGATTACCAGCTGTCTAGAACAGTTACAGGATGACATCATGATTACCAGCTGTCTAGAACAGTTACAGGATGACATCATGATTACCAGCTGTCAAGAACAATTACTGGATGACATCATGATTACCATGTGTCTAGAACAATTACAGGATGACATCATGATTACCAGCTGTCAATAACAATTACTGGATGACATCATGATTACCAGGTGTCTAGAACAATTACTGGATGACATCATGATTACCAGCTGTCTAGAACAATTACAGGATGACATCATGATTACCAGGTGTCAAGAACAGTTACAGGATGACATCAAGATTACCAGCTGTCTAGAACAATTACTGGATGACGTCATAATTACCAGCTGTCTAGAACAATTACTGGATGACATCATAATTACCAGCTGTCTAGAACAATTACTGGATGACATCATGATTACCAGCTGTCTAGAACAGTTACTGGATGACATCATGATTACCAGCTGTCTAGAACAGTTACAGGATGACATCATGATTACCAGCTGTCAAGAACAATTACTGGATGACATCATGATTACCATGTGTCTAGAACAATTACAGGATGACATCATGATTACCAGGTGTCTAGAACAGTTACAGGATGACATCATGATTACCAGGTGTCTAGAACAGTTACAGGATGACATCATGATTACCAGCTGTCTAGAACAGTTACAGGATGACATCATGATTACCAGGTGTCTAGAACAGTTACAGGATGACATCATGATTACCAGCTGTCTAGAACAGTTACAGGATGACATCATGATTACCAGCTGTCTAGAACAGTTACAAGATGACATCATGATTACCAGGTGTCTAGAACAGAAAAAGGCTTTTTCACCTTTACTTAAAACATTAGGCCCATCTTGGTTGCGTCCGAAACGGCAACCTGTTCCCTTTAAAGGGCACTACTTTTGACCAGGGCCCATAGGGTTCTGGCCAAAAGTAGTGCACTATTTGTGACCAGGGCCCATAGGGTTCTGGCCAAAAGTAGTGCACTATTTGTGACGTAGCCCTTGGACTGGGGACCCGTCACCCGCCTCTTGTCTGTTTAGTGCCTCTCTCCCCGTGAGTAAAGTGTGTGCAGGAGATTCTGGGGATCATCTTAAATGAAACCATTTGGGCAGATTTATATGGAAGCCAGGCTGTTGGATATATGTTGCTAGGAAGCTGATTAACCCCAGGGCTTTAACGCTCTCTGCTCTCTCATTTCATGCTTGTGATCTGAGGGTGAGAATTAGCCCACGCCCCAGGCAACCTCAACTTAGTTACTGGCTGGACAACATGAAAGCAATACACAGAGATGCATAAAGAATCCCCTTTCTATGCTCCCCCTGCCTGTATCCCCCATACACCCTGCCTGTATCCCCCATACACCCTGCCTGTATCCCCCATACACCCTGCCTGTATCCCCCATACACCCTGTCTGTATCCCCCATACACTCTGCCTGTATCCCCACCCACACCCTGCCTGTATCCCCCATACACCCGCCTGTATCCCCCATACACCCTGTCTGTATCCCCCATACACTCTGCCTGTATCCCCACCCACACCCTGCCTGTATCCCCCATACACTCTGCCTGTATCCCACCCACACTCTGCCTGTATCCCCCATACACCCTGCCTGTATCCCCACCCACACCCTGCCTGTATCCCCCATACACCCTGCCTGTATCCCCCATACACCCTGCCTGTATCCCCACCCACACCCTGCCTGTATCCCCCATACACTCTGCCTGTATCCCACCCACACTCTGCCTGTATCCCCCATACACCCTGCCTGTATCCCCACCCACACCCTATCTGTATCCCCCATACACCCTGCCTGTATCCCCCATACACCCTGCCTGTATCCCCCATACACCCTGCCTGTATCCCCCATACACCTTGCCTGTATCCCCATACACTCCGCCTGTATCCCCCATACACTCTGCCTGTATCCCCCATACACCCAGTCTGTATCCCCCCATACACCCTATCTGTATCCCCCCCATACACTCCGCCTGTATCCCCCATACACTCCGCCTGTATCCCCCATACACCCTGCCTGTATCCCCCATACACTCCGCCTGTATCCCCCATACACTCTGCCTGTATCCCCCATACACTCCGCCCGCCTGTATCCCCCATACACCCTGCCTGTATCCCCCATACACTCTGCCTGTATCCCCATACACTCTGCCTGTATCCCCCATACACCCTGTCTGTATCCCCATACACTCTGCCTGTATCCCCCATACACCCTGCCTGTATCCCCACCCACACCCTGCCTGTATCCCCCATACACCCTGCCTGTATCCCCCATACACCCTGCCTGTATCCCCACCCACACCCTGTCTGTATCCCCCATACACTCTGCCTGTATCCCCATACACCCTGAACCCACACCCTGCCTGTATCCCCCATACACCCTGCCTGTATCCCCATACACCCTATCTGTATCCCCCATACACCCTGCCTGTATCCCCCATACACCCTGCCTGTATCCCCCATACACCCTGCCTGTATCCCCCATACACCTTGCCTGTATCCCCCACCCACACCCTGCCTGTATCCCCCATACACCCTGCCTGTATCCCCATACACCCTGCCTGTATCCCCCATACACTCTGCCTGTATACCCCATACACCTTGCCTGTATCCCCCATACACCCTATCTGTATCCCCCATACACCTTGCCTGTATCCCCCATACACTCTGCCTGTATCCCCCATACACCCTGCCTGTATCCCCCAAACACCCTGCCTGTATCCCCCATACACCTTGCCTGTATCCCCCATACACTCTGCCTGTATCCCCCATACACTCTGCCTGTATCCGCCATACACCCTGAACCCACACCCTGTCTGTATCCCCCATACACCCTGAACCCACACCCAGCTAGCTCCTGAGGAAGGGAAGGGGGAGACCCGTGTCAATTCTATAATGGCCAAGTAGCAGGTTCACTTTTGCCTGTCTGGGCTGGGGAGCATGCCTGATTTACATAGCGTATTTAAACCTATGCTTAACTTAGTGATCACATTGGTTTTAACCATGCTTGCCTTGCTACTGTACAGTATAAAACTATACCGAACAGAAATATAAATGCAACATGCAACAATTTCAAAGATTTTACTGAGATACAGTTCATAAAAGGAAATTGGCATGCTGACTGCAATAATGAATTAATTAGACCCTAATCTATGGATTTCACGTGACAGGGTAGGGCGCAGCCACTGGGGAGTCAGGCCCACCCACTGGGGAGTCAGGCCCACCCACTTGGGAGTCAGGCCCACCCACTGGGGAGTCAGGCCCACCCACTGGGGAGCCAGGCCCACCCACTTGGGAGTCAGGCCCACCCACTGGGGAGTCAGGCCCACCCACTGGGGAGCCAGGCCCACCCACTGGGGAGTCAGGCCCACCCACTGGGGAGCCAGGCCCACCCACTGGGGAGCCAGGCCCACCCACTGGGGAGTCAGGCCCACCCACTGGGGAGTCAGGCCCACCCACTGGGGAGCCAGGCCCACCCACTGGGGAGCCAGGCCCACCCACTGGGGAGTCAGGCCCACCCACTGGGGAGCCAGGCCCACCCACTGGGGAGCCAGGCCCACCCACTTGGGAGTCAGGCCCACCCACTGGGGAGCCAGGCCCACCCACTGGGGAGTCAGGCCCACCCACTGGGGAGCCAGGCCCACCCACTGGGGAGCCAGGCCCACCCACTGGGGAGTCAGGCCCACCCACTGGGGAGTCAGGCCCACCCACTGGGGAGCCAGGCCCACCCACTGGGGAGCCAGGCCCACCCACTGGGGAGTCAGGCCCACCCACTGGGGAGCCAGGCCCACCCACTGGGGAGCCAGGCCCACCCACTTGGGAGCCAGGCCCACCCACTGGGGAACCAGGCCCAGCTAATCAGAATGAGTTTTTCTCCACAAAATGGCTTCATTACAAGCATAAGTAACCCTCAGTTTCATCAGCTGTCCGGGTGACTGGTCTCTGATGATCCCGCAGGTGAAGAAGCCGGATGTGGAGGTCCTGGACTGGCGTGGTTTACACGTGGTCTGCAGTGGTGATGCCTGTTGGACGTACTGCCAAATTTAAAAAAAAAAAATGTTGGAGGCGGCTTATGGTAGAGAAATTAACATTCAATTATCTGGCAACAGCTCTGGTGGACATTCCTGCAGTCAGCATGCCAATTGCACTCTCCCTCAAAACTTGAGACATCTGTGGCATTGTGTTGTGTGACAAAACTGCACATTTTAGAGTGGTCTTTTATTGTTCCCAGCGCAAGGTGCACCTGTGTAATGAGCATACTGTTTAATCAGCTTCTTGATAGGCCACACCTGTCTGGTAGATGGATTATCTTGGCAAAGGAGAAATGTTCACTAACAGGGGTGTAAACAAATATAATTTGAGAGAAATAAACTGTGTTTTGTGAATATGGGATATTTCTGGGATCTTTTATTTCAGCTCATGAAAAATGGGAACAAACACTTTCACATGTTGCCTTTTATATTGTTGCACAGTATAATTTTGCGTAAGCGTTTTCATCACAGATGTAATGTACTGTTAGATGCTTATGACATTGACTATTTATGGGGCCTCCGAGTGGGGCAGCAGTCTAAGGCACTGCATCTCAGTGCTTGAGGCGTCACTACAGACACCCTGGTTCGAATCCAGACTGTATCACATCCGGCCGTGATTGGGAGTACCCATAGGGCGGCGCACAATTGGCCCCCAGTGCCGTCCCGAATTTGGCCGGTGTACGCCAACATTACAAATAAGAATTTGTTCTTAAAACTGACTTGCCTAGTAAAATAAAGGTTAAATCAAATTATTGGAAGAACAACAATAAGGAAACAGGATATAGACTTCAATAGTAAATATTCCTTCATGTAAACAATGAAATGTTTGCTCCGTATATTTCCTCACCTCATTCTATAAACATCTGTATTCAATCTGATTGAAACGCAGCAGTCAATAAGCTGTGGTATTTCTCCTTATCAATGGTACAGGGGAACCAGTAGAATGGAAGGAATTAAACCTGAATTGATGAAAAAGTCATGTAGTTTCCCTGCCACATATAACTCCATTCACTTAACCCGTGTGACCAAAAAGGAAATGCAATATTGTAGAAGTCAATATATATATTTTTTTATAAATATCTGGTTGGCACACATGCTTTTCTGGTGTTGATAGAAAAACAGCAGTGTTTATTCGGGGGGGGGGGGGGGGGGGGGTGATTGCAGTAGATACTGTGTATATTGTAGCCCGAGCAATAGTGACACCAGCACAGATATGGAACCATCCAGACACCTGTCATTAAAAGGTCTCCAAATTCTTCTCAAATAGACTATCTCCCATGATGCCATTCTCACTGCATTCCGACAGGCTGTATAGCAGAGGACCGTTTTCATCGAGTAGGAGAAGAAGAAGAAGCGATGTGAATTGTCGAGAAAATTAGAGTTGGAAAATATGATATTTGATTCACAGAGGTAGAAAGAAAATATAACTGGTAAAAACTTGCATGGTTTTAAATACACAGCTATAATATATATATATATAAACACAGCTATAACCCTCTGACTCAGTGGGGATCCTAGTCTCTCTTCTCAAACTGGTCATTTCAAAGTTACAGAACACCCCCCACCCCAAAGTCTGCGCCCAAAATTGTACCCTATTACCTAAATAGTGCACTACTTTGGACCAAGACCTGGTTAAAACTAGTGCACTACATAAGGAATAGGGTGCTATTTCGGGACGCCTGCCCTAAAGTCATCATCAACGACACTTCACGCTGTATATGAGATGACACACCCGTTTTATTGGCAGACCCTGTTCAACTGTCTGTGCTCTATATGCAACAGTTTATGTCCACTATCATTTCCTGATTAATTGCCCTGCCATCGACTGCATCCCAAATGGTGCTCTATTTCCTTAATAGGGCACTACTTATGATCAGTACCCATAGGTTATATGTAGAGAATAGGGTGCCATTCTGGACGCAGACATTGGCTTAGATTGTCCTATTAGCATGCTGAAGTGAGTTCTGCCATGGCCACAGCTGCTAGGGTAGGGAGCGTGACCTGTGTGTGTGTCTGATCACGTTAGTGTGTGTGTGTGTGTGTGTGTGTGTGTGTGTGTGTGTGTGTGTGTGTGTGTGTGTGTGTGTGTGTGTGTGTGTGTGTGCGTGCGTGCGTGTGTGTATATGTGTAGGTGTGTGTGTGTGTGTGTGGACCCACTGAGCTGCAGTGCCTCCATATGCCTGCTCTGCGGCTCCACCTTGCCTCTCTACCCTCGTCTCCCCCCACCACTTTTGGGGTGCAGCGTCGCGGTCAATAACCCAATTGATTTGATAATGGCTCTTTAAATTCCTATTCCAATTGTTGAATTTAAATTTGAATTGATACAGTAAATAGGCTACATTATGAGTATAGCAATGTTGACTGTGTTACACATACTGTCTTACTGATCTGCCAAATGACGTATATTTGATGAAATATTTGTGAATTTTGCAGAATGTACTAACATCGTTGTACTTCGGTGCTTTTTACAGAACGACCTCCTACGGTGTTTGTTTTTCAATGAAGATCGTATATGTTTTTAAAAATTTTTTATTGGTCTTTATCTCCAAAAAAAGGAAGGCGGCAGCTCAGAAAGAGAAGCAAGAAAACACAAACTCCCAGAATTAGTCAAAGATAGATTTACTTCATATCAATAATAACAATCCATCTCAATTTGTCCTCAGACTTTCAGATGTTTGTATCTCATTTGTGTTTTTAATTGGTGAAGTCTGATTAAAACCATCCCCTAGTGTTAATATGGCATTAGGCATTGACATACGTTGGGTTGCTGTGCTCAGATATTCATTTCCATAATCATTCTGCCTGTTTTGAGGCAGTTCGTTTTCTTGTTTTCTAGCTGCTCAGCTTTATGATTGCATCTGCCCCAACTTAAAATGATGCCTTGTGAGTTTTCCTCACTCGATAGCTGTGACCTTTAATCTAAGACTTACAGAATGCTCTCAACTGTCATGGTTGTCAGTTTGGAAATGGTAATCTCCTCTGAAAAGTCTTTACAAGTGTAGCTAGGATTACTGTGGGATAATTAATCATATTCAGATGCATGAAAACAACATTTGTTTACATATTTTTTGATTACTCCGAATGAAGAGAAAATCTGAGAAAATGCAAAACTACGTTCAATGTCATGAGTTAATTATGGTGTGTTAGGCTGGTTAGTTAGGGTGTGGAGTTAGGCTGGTTAGTTAAGGTGTGGAGTTAGGCTGGTTAGTTAGGGTGTGGAGTTAGGCTGGTTAGTTAGGGTGTGGAGTTAGGCTGGTTAGTTAGGGTGTGGAGTTAGGCTGGTTAGTTAGGTTGTGGAGTTAGGCTGGTTAGTTAGGGTGTGGAGTTAGGCTGGTTAGTTAAGGTGTGGAGTTAGGCTGGTTAGTTAGGGTGTGGAGTTAGGCTGGTTAGTTAGGGTGTGGAGTTAGGCTGGTTAGTTAGGTTGTGGAGTTAGGCTGGTTAGTTAGGGTGTGGAGTTAGGCTGGTTAGTTAAGGTGTGGAGTTAGGCTGGTTAGTTATGGTGTGGAGTTAGGCTGGTTAGTTAGGGTGTGGAGTTAGGCTGGTTAGTTAGGGTGTGGAGTTAGGCTGGTTAGTTATGGTGTGGAGTAAGACTGGTTAGTTAGGGTGTGGAGTTAGGCTGGTTAGTTAGGTGTGGAGTTAGGCTGGTTAGTTAGGTGTGGAGTTAGGCTGGTTAGTTAGGGTGTGGAGTTAGGCTGGTTAGTTATGGTGTGGAGTTAGGCTGGTTAGTTAGGGTGTGGAGTTAGGCTGGTTAGTTAAGGTGTGGAGTTAGGCTGGTTAGTTAGGTGTGGAGTTAGGCTGGTTAGTTAGGGTGTGTTAGGCTGGTTAGTTAGGGTGTGGAGTTAGGCTGGTTAGTTAGGGTGTGGAGTTAGGTGTGTTAGGCTGGTTAGTTATGGTGTGGAGTTAGGCTGGTTAGTTAGGGTGTGGAGTTAGGCTGGTTAGTTATGGTGTGGAGTTAGGCTGGTTAGTTAGGTGTGGAGTTAGGCTGGTTAGTTAGGTGTGTTAGGCTGGTTACTTAGGGTGTGTAGTTAAGCTGGTTAGTTATGGTGTGGAGTTAGGCTGGTTAGTTAGGGTGTGGAGTTAGGCTGGTTAGTTATGGTGTGGAGTTAGGCTGGTTAGTTAGGGTGTGGAGTTAGGCTGGTTAGTTATGGTGTGGAGTTAGGCTGGTTAGTTAGGGTGTGTTAGGCTGGTTAGTTAGGGTGTGGAGTTAGGCTGGTTAGTTATGGTGTGGAGTTAGGCTGGTTAGTTAGGGTGTGTTAGGCTGGTTAGTTAGGGTGTGGAGTTAGGCTGGTTAGTTATGGTGTGGAGTTAGGCTGGTTAGTTATGGTGTGGAGTTAGGCTGGTTAGTTAGGGTGTGGAGTTAGGCTGGTTAGTTAGGGTGTGGAGTTAGGCTGGTTAGTTATGGTGTGGAGTAAGACTGGTTAGTTAGGGTGTGGAGTTAGGCTGGTTAGTTAGGGTGTGGAGTTAGGCTGGTTAGTTAGGGTGTGGAGTTAGGCTGGTTAGTTAGGGTGTGGAGTTAGGCTGGTTAGTTATGGTGTGGAGTTAGGCTGGTTAGTTAGGGTGTGGAGTTAGGCTGGTTAGTTAAGGTGTGGAGTTAGGCTGGTTAGTTAGGGTGTGGAGTTAGGCTGGTTAGTTAGGGTGTGTTAGGCTGGTTAGTTAGGGTGTGGAGTTAGGCTGGTTAGTTAGGGTGTGGAGTTAGGGTGTGTTAGGCTGGTTAGTTATGGTGTGGAGTTAGGCTGGTTAGTTAGGGTGTGGAGTTAGGCTGGTTAGTTATGGTGTGGAGTTAGGCTGGTTAGTTAGGGTGTGGAGTTAGGCTGGTTAGTTAGGGTGTGTTAGGCTGGTTACTTAGGGTGTGTAGTTAAGCTGGTTAGTTATGGTGTGGAGTTAGGCTGGTTAGTTAGGGTGTGGAGTTAGGCTGGTTAGTTATGGTGTGGAGTTAGGCTGGTTAGTTAGGGTGTGGAGTTAGGCTGGTTAGTTATGGTGTGGAGTTAGGCTGGTTAGTTATGGTGTGGAGTTAGGCTGGTTAGTTAGGGTGTGTTAGGCTGGTTAGTTAGGGTGTGGAGTTAGGCTGGTTAGTTATGGTGTGGAGTTAGGCTGGTTAGTTAGGGTGTGTTAGGCTGGTTAGTTAGGGTGTGGAGTTAGGCTGGTTAGTTATGGTGTGGAGTTAGGCTGGTTAGTTAGGGTGTGTTAGGCTGGTTAGTTAGGGTGTGGAGTTAGGCTGGTTAGTTATGGTGTGGAGTTAGGCTGGTTAGTTATGGTGTGTTCGGCTGGTTAGTTAGGGTGTGGAGTTAGGCTGGTTAGTTAGGGTGTGGAGTTAGGCTGGTTAGTTAGGGTGTGGAGTTAGGCTGGTTAGTTAGGGTGTGGAGTTAGGCTGGTTAGTTAGAGTGTGGAGTTAGGCTGGTTAGTTAGGTGTTGAGTTAGGCTGGTTAGTTGTGGTGTGGAGTTAGGCTGGTTAGTAAGGACTATCCACAGTAAGGACTATCCACAGTAAGGACTATCCACTGTAAGGACTATCCACAGTAAGGACTATCCACAGTAAGGACTATCCACTGTAAGGACTATCCACTGTAAGGACTATCCACAGTAAGGACTATCCACAGTGAGGACTATCCACAGTAAGGACTATCCACAGTAAGGACTATCCACAGTAAGGACTATCCATAGTAAGGACTATCCACAGTAAGGACTATCCACAGTAAGGACTATCCACAGTAAGGACTATCCACTGTAAGGACTATCCACTGTAAGGACTATCCACAGTGAGGACTGTTCACAGTAAGGACTATCCACAGTAAGGAATATCCACAGTAAGGACTATCCACAGTGAGGACTATCCACAGTAAGGACTATCCACAGTAAGGACTATCCACAGTAAGGCCCTTTCTATTGGCTAGAATCCCGTCCTGGTTATGGTTTCTCTTTGAAAAGGACACATTCTTCTCTAAAGAGGAAGGAAAAAACATTTCACTTTTCAATTACCCCCGGCTCCTTCACCTCCTTCTCCTCCCTCCATCCTCCCTCCATCCTCCCCAGGTCTGGTTTCCAAGGAGAGAGAGAAAGAAAGAGAGAAGAGGATGAGAAAAGAAAAGAAAAAGAGAGACGGGCGATTGTTTTTTTAGAAGGCATGACCCCCCCCCCCCCCCCCCCCATCTCTAATTCCCTTCCTATCGTCCAGACCAACCACTTTTATGCATGAAACACACAAGTAGATTGAAAGCATTCAGTGTCCATTCAGACAAGGAAGAAAGGAGATCCTCAGAGCTTTATTAGATATGAAGATCTACAATAAAAATCAATTTCTGGCCTCTCTATGCAGTTTAAATGACAAAGCCTGGGCCCCATTCAGCCTGGCATTGTGTGGAGGAAAGTAATTCTGCAGCATTGGGCGAGACAAGAGCGGCGTATACTTTCTGACCTGCGATTGCAGATTCTAATATGATACAGACCTACTGAGATAATGGCAGGCACTTAATATCATCTGTTGAGATGAAGAACAAGTTATCGCATATCTTTCAGGGTTTCACAGAAAGAATACTAAGCAGATGGGCACAGATAGACAGGCAACTAACCAGATGGGGTCAGATAGACAGGATACTAAGCAGTCAGGGACAGATAGACAGGATACTAACCAGATGGAGACAGATAGACAGGATACTAAGCAGATGGGGACAGATAGACAGGATACTAAGCATATGGGGACAGATAGACAGGCAACTAACCAGATGGGGTCAGATAGACAGGATACTAAGCAGTCAGGGACAGATAGACAGGATACTAAGCAGATGGGGGCAGATAGACAGGATACTAAGCAGTCAGGGACAGATAGACAGGATACTAAGCAGTCAGGGACAGATAGACAGGATACTAAGCAGATGGTGTCGGATAGACAGGCAACTAACCAGATGGGAAAAGATAGACAGGATACTAAGCAGTTAGGGACAGATATACAGGATACTAAGCAGATGGGAACAGATAGACAGGATACTAACCAGATGGGGACAGATAGACAGGATACTAAGCAGTCAGGGACAGATAGACAGGATACTAAGCATATGGGGACAGATAGACAGGCAACTAACCAGATGGGGTCAGATAGACAGGATACTAAGCAGATGAGGACAGATAGACAGGATACTAACCAGAGGGAGACAGATAGACAGGATACTAAGCAGTCAGGGACAGATAGACAGGATACTAAGCAGATGGGGTCAGATAGACAGGATACTAAGCAGATGGGGTCGGATAGACAGGCAACTAACCAGATGGGGACAGATAGACAGGATACTAAGCAGTCAGGGACAGATAGACAGGATACTAAGCAGTCAGGGACAGATAGACAGGATACTAAGCAGATGGGGACAGATAGACAGGATACTAAGCAGATGGGGTCGGATAGACATGATACTAAGCAGTCAGGGATAGATAGACAGGATACTAACCAGATGAGGACAGATAGACAGGAAGTCTGAGGAATATTTATTTAAGGGGGTGTGGTATATGGCCAATATATATCACAAACCCCCGAGGTGCCTTATTGCTGTTATAAACTGGTTACCAACGTAATTAGAGCAGTAAAAATAAATGTTTTGTCATACGTGTGGTATATGGTCTGATATATCAGAATTCAGGGCTCGACCACCCAGTTTATAAAATAAATGTTTTGTCATACGTGTGGTATATGGTCTGATATATCAGAATTCAGGGCTCGAACCACCCAGTTTATAAAATAAATGTTTTGTCATACGTGTGGTATATGGTCTGATATATCAGAATTCAGGGCTCGAACCACCCAGTTTATAAAATAAATGTTTTGTCATACGTGTGGTATATGGTCTGATATATCAGAATTCAGGGCTCGAACCACCCAGTTTATAAAATGCTTTAATGATGATGAAATATGAAATGCTACACACAGGCAGACTGTGGATCAGGGCCGTGCACAGACCTTTCAGGGGGCAGGTGCTCATAATTCACATGTACAAATTCATAACATACTAATCATAACATACTAACTTTGTAGCGACCCTGGGGGGTCTCTGGGGTACTGGAACCCTTATAACAAAGCAGTGGGTGCATATCATCACATGTGTGTAGTGGCACAGAGCAGTAGAGAAGAGGCGGGTCCTGGACACATGACTGGGGACTTTTTTGACATGTCTTAATGTCAGCGTCAAAAGTTCCCAGTCGTGTGTCCCGGACCCGCCTCTTCTCTACTGTAGAGCTCATTCGACGTTGACAAACAGAGAATCTGAGCTCATTTTTTTTAAGACCTAGTCTTGACTCCATTAATAGTCTAGGCCAAAAAAAAAAGCTTTCCACGTTCACTGACTCACCCAATGATGCGCAGCTCACTTGCTGGCGATAGCCGATGCTCTCGTGCCAACAGCCTACCTCTATCTCGTTGTAATGTTCGCTTAAATAGGTTTATTTGGAAGTTGATCAAATAGAGCCGTTTGCATTCCAACCGGTGTTTTGAAAGGTCTGTTTTGCTGTTAACTGACAGATTTGCTGCGCGTTCCCGACTGTAGGCTATATGCCTTGTTATTGGGCTGCACACAATCCAAATCTAGGCTATTTAGTAAAAATCAGCTATTGATCCTCTGTGGCTAAATTGTAGGCCTTCTCATGATGTAGTAGACTATTCTGAATGATTTTGATTTCTTTTTGAAAAGGCGGCAATAATTCCATAACTTTGTCAAATGTATTTCAATTAATCAGTGGTCGCGGCAGCTCCTCAAGCACCCGACCCACGTCCATGATTCTATAAGGAAATACATGATGAAGTGTTGCTGCTCCTAGGCTATCAGCCAACTTGACCAAAATATTGATCATGATGTAAATCAAGTTCTAATCAAATGTTATTCTGCTATGGTAGTATATTTGATATTAAACTAGGTAGGTTTCTACACACACTCGATTTCAAGCCATGCAATGTTTGGATACCAGGGGCATGCAATCTCAGTAGAGGGCAAAAAGGCACAATCTGGTGCACATGAGCTCCGTACAGGACAAACCAACGGACCGGGTAGGGTGTGGACTGTGGCAAACTTGACGAAGTCACAAAAACGTGGGGGCTGTGGGTTCAGAACAACAATGGCAAAATAGGTATGGAACAAAATATATATATTATATCACCACCTGAAAGGACAGTTAATGAGTGGGTTGGCAAAGGGCCAGGTGCTGGTCACATGCAAATCCCTATCTGCTGTGGATGTGTACATGGACAATTTTATATTACTTATGTAAATGCAACTCAACTGCAGCACAAATATGTTTATCCTCTCAACTGGTTATCCGATAGGCTGTTTTGCTAGACAGGAGGACTGGGTTTGTAATTCCACTGAAACAGATACAAGATTACACAATCAACTAGCTAACCTCACCTCAGTACTACACAATCAACTAGCTAACCTCACCTCAGTACTACACAATCAACTAGCTAACCTCACCTCAGTACTACACAATCAACTAGCTAACCTCACCTCAGTACCACACAATCAACTAGCTAACCTCACCTCAGTACCACACAATCAACTAGCTAACCTCACCTCAGTACTACACAATCAACTAGCTAACCTCACCTCAGTACCACACAATCAACTAGCTAACCTCACCTCAGTACCACACAATCAACTAGCTAACCTCACCTCAGTACTACACAATCAACTAGCTAACCTCACCTCAGTACCACACAATCAACTAGCTAACCTCACCTCAGTACCACACAATCAACTAGCTAACCACACCTCAGTACCACACAATCAACTAGCTAACCTCACCTCAGTACCACACAATCAACTAGCTAACCCCACCTCAGTACCACACAATCAACTAGCTAACCACACCTCAGTACCACACAATCAACTAGCTAACCTCACCTCAGTACCACACAATCAACTAGCTAACCTCACCTCAGTACCACACAATCAACTAGCTAACCTCACCTCAGTACCACACAATCAACTAGCTAACCTCACCTCAGTACTACACAATCAACTAGCTAACCTCACCTCAGTACCACACAATCAACTAGCTAACCTCACCTCAGTACCACACAATCAACTAGCTAACCTCACCTCAGTACTACACAATCAACTAGCTAACCTCACCTCAGTACCACACAATCAACTAGCTAACCTCACCTCAGTACCACACAATCAACTAGCTAACCTCACCTCAGTACTACACAATCAACTAGCTAACCTCACCTCAGTACTACACAATCAACTAGCTAACCTCACCTCAGTACCACACAATCAACTAGCTAACCTCACCTCAGTACCACACAATCAACTAGCTAACCTCACCTCAGTACCACACAATCAACTAGCTAACCTCACCTCAGTACTACACAATCAACTAGCTAACCTCACCTCAGTACCACACAATCAACAAGCTAACCCCATGTCCAGATGTTTAGGTTCCTTTACACCAAAGGCCATGTCCCACCAGATGCTGCAGTGTGCTGGAGTTGATTCTGTCTCCAGAAAGAGCTGCTGCTACTGCTTATCAGGTGTAAGACCAGCTCCACTTCCATAATAGTCTAATTTGATAAGGGAAAAGCAGCCTGCTCTATAGTGCCTCTGAGGTAATCTCTTTGAATTGAACACGAAATTAAAGGCAAGACTGAGCTCATGTTAGTTTCTCACACATCCAGAATAGGTCTGCAGCATCAGACCAGATAAAGAAGAGCCTTAAAAGTATACGGGGCTTTTCTTTCCCCTACTTGTGTGCAGATATCAGAGTACAAAAGGAAATCGTATTATCAACTGTTAGTGTGGGGGGCCAGGATCAGCCAACACCAAACATTATGGCAACTTAGTGTGGGGGGGCCAGGATCAGCCAGCACCAAACATTATGGCAACTTAGTGTGGGGGGGCCAGGATCAGCCAACACCAAACATTATGGCAACTTAGTGTGGGGGGGCCAGGATCAGCCAGCACCAAACATTATGGCAACTTAGTGTGGGGGGCCAGGATCAGCCAACACCAAACATTATGGCAACTTAGTGTGGGGGGCCAGGATCAGCCAGCACCAAACATTATGGCAACTTAGTGTGGGGGGCCAGGATCAGCCAGCACCAAACATTATGGCAACTTAGTGTGGGGGCCAGGATCAGCCAGCACCAAACATTATGGCAACTTAGTGTGGGGGGGGGGGCAGGATCAGCCAACACCAAACATTATGGCAACTTAGTGTGGGGGGCCAGGATCAGCCAGCACCAAACATTATGGCAACTTAGTGTGGGGGCCAGGATCAGCCAGCACCAAACATTATGGCAACTTAGTGTGGGGGCCAGGATCAGCCAGCACCAAACATTATGGCAACTTAGTGTGGGGGGGCAGGATCAGCCAACACCAAATATTATGGCAACTTAGTGTGGGTGGGGGGGGCAGGATCAGCCAGCACCAAATATTATGGCAACTTAGTGTGGGTGGGGGGCAGGATCAGCCAGCGCCAAATATTATGGCAACTTAGTGTGGGTGGGGGGCAGGATCAGCCAACACCAAACATTATGGCAACTTAGTGGGGGGCAGGATCAGCCAGCACCAAATATTATGGCAACTTAGTGTGGGTGGGGGGGCCAGGATCAGCCAACACCAAACATTATGGCAACTTAGTGTGGGTGGGGGGCAGGATCAGCCAACACCAAACATTATGGCAACTTAGTGTGGGGGGCCAGGATCAGCCAACACCAAACATTATGGCAACTTAGTGTGGGGGGGGGCAGGATCAGCCAACACCAAACATTAAACATTATGGCAACTTAGTGTGGGGGGGGCAGGATCAGCCAACACCAAACATTATGGCAACTTAGTGTGGGGGGCAGGATCAGCCAACACCAAATATTATGGCAACTTAGTGTGGGGGGCCAGGATCAGCCAACACCAAACATTATGGCAACTTAGTGTGGGGGGCCGGGGATCAGCTGACACCATACATTATGTAAACTTAGTGTGGGGGGCCAGGATCAGCCAACACCAAATATTATGGCAACTTAGTGTGGGGGGGCCAGGATCAGCCAACACCAAATATTATGGAAACTTAGTGTGGGGGCCAGGATCAGCTGACACCAAACATTATGGCAACTTAAATGGGGGCCAGGATCAGCCAACACCAAACATTATGGCAACTTAGTGTGGGGGGCAGGATCAGCCAACACCAAATATTATGGCAACTTAGTGTGGGGGGCCAGGATCATCCAACACCAAACATTATGGCAACTTAGTGTGGGGGGGCCAGGATCAGCCAACACCAAACATTATGGCAACTTAGTGTGGGGGGCCAGGATCAGCCAACACCAAACATTATTGCAACTTAGTGTGGGGGGCCAGGATCAGCCAACACCAAACATTATGGCAACTTAGTGTGGGGGGCCAGGATCAGCCAACACCAAACATTATGGCAACTTAGTGTGGGGGGGGGCAGGATCAGCCAACACCAAACATTATGGCAACGTGGGTGGGGGGGGGGGCAGGATCAGCCAACTCCAAACATTATGGCAACTTAGTGTGGGGGGGGCAGGATCAGCCAACACCAAATATTATGGCAACTTAGTGTGGGGGCCAGGATCAGCCAACACCAAACATTATGGCAACTTAGTGGGGGGGGGCAGGATCAGCCAACACCAAACATTATGGCAACTTAGTGTGGGGGCCAGGATCAGCCAACACCAAACATTATGGCAACTTAGTGTGGGGGGCAGGATCAGCCAACACCAAACATTATGGCAACTTAGTGTGGGGGGCAGGATCAGCCAACACCAAACATTATAGCAACTTAGTGTGGGGGGCCAGGATCAGCCAACACCAAACATTATGGCAACTTAGTGTGGGGGGCCAGGATCAGCCAACACCAAATATTATGGCAACTTAGTGTGGGGGGCAGGATCAGCCAACACCAAACATTATGGCAACTTAGTGTGGGGGGCCAGGATCAGCCAACACCAAACATTATGGCAACTTAGTGTGGGGGGCCAGGATCAGCCAACACCAAACATTATGGCAACTTAGTGTGGGGGGCAGGATCAGCCAACACCAAATATTATGGCAACTTAGTGTGGGGGGCAGGATCAGCCAACACCAAACATTATGGCAACTTAGTGTGGGGGGGCCAGGATCAGCCAACACCAAACATTATGCCAACTTAGTGTGGGGGGCCAGGATCAGCCAACACCAAACATTATGGCAACTTAGTGTGGGGGGCCAGGATCAGCCAACACCAAACATTATGGCAACTTAGTGTGGGGGGCAGGATCAGCCAACACCAAACATTATGGCAACTTAGTGTGGGGGGCAGGATCAGCCAACACCAAACATTATGGCAACTTAGTGTGGGGGCAGGATCAGCCAACACCAAACATTATGGCAACTTAGTGTGTGGGGGGGGGGCAGGATCAGCCAACACCAAACATTATGGCAACTTAGTGGGGGGGGGCAGGATCAGCCAACACCAAACATTATGGCAACT
Organism: Oncorhynchus nerka; assembly: GCF_034236695.1. Lineage (NCBI taxonomy): Eukaryota > Metazoa > Chordata > Actinopteri > Salmoniformes > Salmonidae > Oncorhynchus > Oncorhynchus nerka. Next base: position 93,212,740 of record NC_088419.1, on the reverse strand, counting down.
TAGTGTGGGGGGGCAGGATCAGCCAACACCAAACATTATGGCAACTTAGTGTGGGGGGCAGGATCAGCCAACACCAAACATTATGGCAACTTAGTGTGGGGGGGGGCAGGATCAGCCAACACCAAATATTATGGCAACTTAGTGTGGGGGGGCAGGATCAGCCAACACCAAACATTATGGCAACTTAGTGTGGGGGGGGGGATCAGCCGACACCAAACATTATGGCAACTTAGTGTGGGGGGCAGGATCAGCCAACACCAAACATTATGGCAACTTAGTGTGGGGGCCAGGATCAGCCAACACCAAACATTATGGCAACTTAGTGTGGGGGGGGGGGCAGGATCAGCCAACACCAAACATTATGGCAACTTAGTGTGGGGGGGGGCAGGATCAGCCAACACCAAACATTATGGCAACTTAGTGTGGGGGGGGGGGGGGCAGGATCAGCCAACACCAAACATTATGGCAACTGTACATATTTGAGTTTTTATCCTCAGTAGTCATACAGACATTTTTCATTTCTTACATTTTTCATTTCTTACATTGCGATTTGTTTGTGAATTACCACAAAAACGACATATTCCTTTTTTTTTTCAACACGAGTGTTTTTCTGCCTCAACGAACTTTATGAAATAAGAGGATGCGTTCTCCTTTTCCCGTCTCCAAAAGGTAAATGATCGGTGTTGCTGTAATGAAAAGGACTTATCGCCATGTTAGCTGGCCTTCTGTGATCGAGACGTTTGAATGAGTTTGGATGAATGCAGGTCATGTCCAAGGGCAGAGGGATAAATATTGCTCCTCCTTGACTCCTCTTCCATCCTCTCCGCCACGTCACAACACATCCAGTCTGATTGTTTTATTCCAAAGTCTCGACAAGCAAGACAAGCTCTATTTCAAATTCAACTTTTCAAGGTCTTCAAGTCATTTATTAGTGTCCAGAGGAACGGCAGAATTGAGCAATAAATCCACTATGAACATCAACAACAACAACCAACATCACAATAACTTTTCACTGGGTCTGAACGCTCCGTATTGTTTGTGTTAGCGGAGCCAGGAATAATATCCAGGATGCAGGATTTCATTCAAGGCCTTAAGACGTGTAACAAATCTCCGCAGAAAAGGAAGCTAGTTGGCCTCATTGTCTCAGGATCAAGCTGCTTCCCCAGGTATTAGGGACAGGAACAAGTGTGTCCACTGGGAAGAGCCTACTGTAGTATACTGTAGGCTACACCTGGCCTCCTCCACCTTCCTACTGTACTAGGATGTATGAGAACCTGATTCATAGGAGGAGGTAGAGGAGGAGAAGGAGGTGGTAGAGGAAAAGGAGGAGAAGAGGCCTCAGCGTCTCTCTTCCAGAGTGTGGAACGACCGGCAGAAGTCCTCTGGTGACTCTAGAGACCGAGGCACAGTGTTTGCTGAAAACAAAGACGTTATGAGCTAGCTTAGCCATTTATCGCGTCTCCGCACTACATCTCCCCTGACATTACTTATTTATTTCTGTCTTTATTTATTTATTAAAGTCTTTTTTCTTTCCTTTCTAGTCTCGTCTTTACACTAAAAGGATTAGTTCGTCTTGGAATAAGTAAAATAATTATCAATGCTCATGCTCCTTTAATTTAGCGTTAGTTTTCCTTTTCTTGGATCCAAAATGTATTTAAAGTACTTCCATGTTGTAAATAGGAAAGGCACAAAGTGTATTGAATTTGTGGAACCGGATTTTGGACATTTCATTATCGATGAAACAGGCTGTATACGGTGATTAAAAGGGAAATAACAAGAGAGAGAGAGAGGGTACGTTTTTCTTTTCCCATATTGACAAATGTGTAGTAATGACAACATGTCTTCTTGCACAAACAACAACAGTAGTGCATCCACAGGACATACTGAGTCCTCTTATGTCTACACAATGTATTATATATATATATATATATATATATATATATGGTATTAAATGGTTAAGCACATTAACAGGTGGAAAATGCCCAGTTCTTAAATAACAAAAAAATAATACAATGTTTGTAACGTGATTGTCAGACGATCGTTGAAATAAACCGATAAATCCCATCTGTTATCTGGGACAAAGAGAGACATTGTGCTTTCAGACTCTATATTCATGTCCTCTCAAAATGGCTGCAAAACACAGTGGGTTTTAGTACAACCAATTCATTTACTGCCAAGAAACTAAATGATCGACATCTGCATGGTACCACGCACCTTGTCAATGAGATGATTGACATGTGTATTATATAGTAAACAAAATACCCCGTGTCTCATTTTAGCATAGCTATTGATATCAGATTATGTTCATTGTTTTCTTGTTGTTGTTGTTGTTTTTAAGCAGACTATTACGTATGACGGCAACACAGAACCAGTCTAGACTGAGTCACACAGTCAGTTTATTTTAAAAACAAAGCAAAGTTACCATCATAATGATCTTTTCAGTAGGGGTTTTATTACACACGGCACCCAGCGGAGTGTTTTGTTGTTGTCAGGCTCTGCCTTGTTGATATTTACCTACTGAACAGGCCATGCGTGTGCAGGTCAGTTATGCAGATAAAAACAGCCATTGTATACACTCTGTATCACCTTGGACAGCCTGTGTAACCTGCTACCTCTGTGTCCTCTGTACTCTACATTCCACTCTGTATCACCTTGGACAGCCTGTGTAACCTGCTACCTCTGTGTCCTCTGTACTCTCCATTCCACTCTGTATCACCTTGGACAGCCTGTGTAACCTGCTACCTCTGTGTCCTCTGTACTCTCCATGCCACTCTGTACTCTCCATGCCACTCGGTACTCTCCATTCCACTCAGTACTCTCCATTCCACTCTGTACTCTCCATTACACTCTGTATCACTTTGGACAGCCTGTGTAACCTGCTACCTCTGTGTCCTCTGTACTCTCCATTCCACTCAGTACTCTCCATTCCACTCGGTACTCTCCATTCCACTCTGTACTCTCCATTCCACTCGGTACTCTCCATTCCACTCTGTACTCTCCATTACACTCTGTACTCTCCATTCCACTCCTGATTCTAAAGACAGGAGAACTCCTTATGTATTGAGCTTCAAACTTTCCATATCCCATAACCCATTCCACCACTACCTCCTCTCCTCTCCTCTCCTCTCCTCTCCTCTCCTCTCCTCTCCTCTCCTCTCCTCTCCTCTCCTCTCCTCTCCTCTCCTCTCCTCTCCTCTCCTCTCCTCTCCTCTCCTCTCCTCTCCTCTCCTCTCCTCTCCTCTGCTCTCCCTCTCCCTCTTCCTCTCCACTCTCCAAAAAAAGAATCAAAGAGGGTATTAGGCAGCAGCAGGGTTATCCCGACACTTTGCTGGAGGCTGGCGCTAATCTGTGCGTTTCTCCAAAACGAGGTTAGTTAAGCATTTTAATGGCTCTAGTCCTGTGGTAATTAGGCTTGCCCTGGGGGAGCGCCGCTTGAGCCACTTGGGCCCTGAAATGGAGCTAGGGAACTGACAGCACACAATGATCCTGAACTAATTCCCTGGGTAAACATTCTCTCCCGTTCACTCCACAGCCTCTTTCTCTTTAAAGTCCTCAAAGTCCTGCTTCCATTCTTATTTTCTGTTGCTCTCTACTTTCCATCCTTCTCTATTTTCCATCCTTCTCTATTTTCCATCCTTCTCTATTTTCCATCCTTCTCTATTTTCCATCCGTCTCTACTTTCCATCGCTCTCTATTTTCCATCCCTCTCTACTTTCCATCCTTCTCTATTTTCCATCCTTCTCTATTTTCCATCCTTCTCTATTTTCCATCCTTCTCTATTTTCCATCCCTCTCTATTTTCCATCCTTCTCTATTTTCCATCCCTCTCTATTTTCCATCTCTCTGTACTTTCCATCCTTCTCTATTTTCCATCCTTCTCTATTTTCCATCCTTCTCTACTTTCCATCCTTCTCTATTTTCCATCCTTCTCTACTTTCCATCCTTCTCTATTTTCCATCCTTCTCTATTTTCCATCCCTCTCTATTTTCCATCTCTCTCTACTTTCCATCCTTCTCTATTTTCCATCCCTCTCTATTTTCCATCTCTCTCTACTTTCCATCCTTCTCTACTTTCCATCCTTCTCTATTTTCCATCCCTCTCTATTTTCCATCCGTCTCTACTTTCCATCCCTCTCTACTTTCCGTCCCTCTCTACTTTCCATCCTTCTATACTTTCCATCCCTCTCTATTTTCCATCCCTCGCTACTTTCCATCCTTCTATACTTTCCATCCCTCTCTATTTTCCATCCTTCTCTATTTTCCATCCTTCTCTATTTTCCATCCTTCTCTACTTTCCATCCCTCTCTATTTTCAATCCTTCTATACTTTCCATCCCTCTCTATTTTCCATCCTTCTCTACTTTCCATCCCTCTTTTTTTCCATCCTTCTCTACTTTCCATCCTTGTCTTTTTTCCATCCCTCTTTTTCCCATCCCTCTCTACTTTCCATCCTTCTCTACTTTCCACCCTTCTCTACTTTCCATACCTCTCTACTTTCCATCCTTCTCTACTTTCCATCCCTCTCTATTTTCCATCCTTCTCTATTTTCCATCCTTCTCTACTTTCCATCCTTGTCTTTTTCCATCCCTCTTTTTTTCCATCCTTCTCTACTTTCCATCCTTCTCTACTTTCCACCCTTCTCTACTTTCCATCCCTCTCTACTTTCAACCCTTCTCTACTTTCCACCCTTCTCTACTTTCCACCCTTCTCTACTTTCCATCCCTCTCTACATTCCATCCTTCTCTATTTTCAATCCTTCTCTACTTTCCATCCTTCTCTACTTTCCACCCTTCTCTACTTTTCACCCTTCTCTACTTTCCATCCCTCTCTACTTTCCATCCTTCTCTATTTTCAATCCTTCTCTACTTTCCATCCCTCTCTATTTTCAATCCTTCTCTACTTTCCATCCTTCTCTACTTTCCATCCTTCTCTATTTTCCATCCCTCTCTATTTTCCATCCGTCTCTACTTTCCATCCCTCTCTACTTTCCGTCCCTCTCTACTTTCCATCCTTCTATACTTTCCATCCCTCTCTATTTTCCATCCCTCGCTACTTTCCATCCTTCTATACTTTCCATCCCTCTCTATTTTCCATCCTTCTCTATTTTCCATCCTTCTCTATTTTCCATCCTTCTCTACTTTCCATCCCTCTCTATTTTCAATCCTTCTATACTTTCCATCCCTCTCTATTTTCCATCCTTCTCTACTTTCCATCCCTCTTTTTTTCCATCCTTCTCTACTTTCCATCCTTGTCTTTTTTCCATCCCTCTTTTTCCCATCCCTCTCTACTTTCCATCCTTCTCTACTTTCCACCCTTCTCTACTTTCCATACCTCTCTACTTTCCATCCTTCTCTACTTTCCATCCCTCTCTATTTTCCATCCTTCTCTATTTTCCATCCTTCTCTACTTTCCATCCTTGTCTTTTTCCATCCCTCTTTTTGTCCATCCTTCTCTACTTTCCATCCTTCTCTACTTTCCACCCTTCTCTACTTTCCATCCCTCTCTACTTTCAACCCTTCTCTACTTTCCATCCTTCTCTATTTTCCATCCTTCTCTACTTTCCATCCTTCTCTACTTTCCACCCTTCTCTACTTTCCATCCCTCTCTACTTTCCATCCTTCTCTATTTTCAAGCCTTCTCTACTTTCCATCCCTCTCTACTTTCCATCCTTATCTACTTTCCATCCTTCTCTACTTTCCATCCCTCTCTATTTTCAATCCTTCTCTACTTTCCATCCTTCTCTACTTTCCATCCTTCTCTATTTTCCATCCCTCTCTACTTTCCATCCTTCTCTACTTTCCATCCTTCTCTACTTTCCATCCTTCTCTACTTTCCATCCCTCTCTATTTCCATCCTTCTCTACTTTCCATCCTTCTCTACTTTCCATCCTTCTCTATTTTCCATCCCTCTCTACTTTCCATCCTTCTCTACTTTCCATCCTTCTCTACTTTCCATCCTTCTCTACTTTCCATCCTTCTCTACTTTCCATCCCTCTCTACTTTCCATCCCTCTTTTTTCCACCCTTCTCTACTATCCATCCTTCTCTACTTTCCATCCTTCTCTACTTTCCATCCTTCTCTATTTTCCATCCCTCTCTACTTTCCATCCCTCTCTACTTTCCATCCTTATCTACTTTCCATCCTTCTCTACTTTCCATCCCTCTCTATTTTCAATCCTTCTCTACTTTCCATCCTTCTCTACTTTCCATCCTTCTCTATTTTCCATCCCTCTCTACTTTCCATCCTTCTCTACTTTCCATCCTTCTCTACTTTCCATCCTTCTCTACTTTCCATCCCTCTCTATTTCCATCCTTCTCTACTTTCCATCCTTCTCTACTTTCCATCCTTCTCTACTTTCCATCCCTTCTCTACTTTACATCCTTGTCTATTTTCCATCCTTCTCTACTTTCCATCCTTCTCTACTTTCACATCCTTCTCTACTTTCCATCCTTCTCTACTTTACATCCTTCTCTACTTTCCATCCTCCCCAGTTTTCCACACCTCCCTCTGTAGACATTTCTAGAGGTGAGGCCCTTGGCGCAGTTTACCTTAATTTCTTCTTTCTTTCTTTCTTTCTTTCCTTCTTTCTTTCTTTCTTTCTTTCTTTCCTTCTTTCTTTCTTTCTTTCTTTCCTTCTTTCTTTCTTTCTTTCTTTCCTTCTTTCTTTCTTTCTTTCCTTCTTTCTTTCTTTCTTTCCTTCTTTCTTTCTTTCTTTCTTTCTTTCTTTCTTTCTTTCTTTCTTTCTTTCTTTCCTTCTTTCTTTCTTTCTTTCTTTCTTTCTTTCCTTCTTTCTTTCTTTCTTTCTTTCTTTCTTTCCTTCTTTCTTTCTTTCCTTCTTTCTTTCTTTCTTTCTTTCTTTCTTTCTTTCTTTCCTTCTTTCTTTCTTTCTCTCTTTCTTTTCATCAGACACCTTATAAAAAATGCGCTTCATCATTGTCTATTATTTCATTGTGTGATAAAGCTCACAGTGATCACCAACCTTTACAAACACAACTCTCCTCCAACGTACATATTGGCCCAATCACTTTGAGAAATGTCTTCCTATTGTCTACACTATGACTGGCATAGCCCTCGATGCCCATCTCCTGACCCTCCATCCTCCCCAGTGGGCCTGCTGCCTGACTGGCTGTTCTGTTCTGATCCTAGGGTCCTATAAGGGAGGCCTGAACATTGTTACACAGCCGTCTCTCTCTCCCACAACACCATCAAGGCCCCTGGGCTACAAACACCATTGTTTCTCAGCACAAAAGGAAGACATCACATTAAAAGTGCTTCTGTATCTTATTGAACTCACATTAGTCATACCCCACAGAAGGAGAGAAGAGAGAAACAGCTTCAATAATTAAATGACTAACAAAAATGCAAGATAAACGTGCAGGCTGAGCATTAGAAAGAGCCCAGCCCAAGAGCTTTTATCTGAACGCATGCACTTTTTCGCGTTGTGTCCCAAATGAGACCCTATTCCCTATATAGTGCACTACTTTTGACTAGGATCCATTAGGGCTCTGGTCAAATGTTGATGTATCCTCTCATTAAAAGTAGTGCACTATATATAGTGAACAGGGTCTCATTTGGGACTCGTTTCTTCTACTGTTTCGGATTGAGACAGCAGCAGCACTCATTCTTTCTCCAAATTAAACCGCTGGAAGAACGACTGTCTCTGTGAAAAGGAGCTTATGGGTTTTCTTTTGAAGCAATGACTCCGCATGTGTCAGGTTTGGAGTGCGTTGGCTTAGGTCTTTAGTATTCAACTTACTTTGGCAGTATTATTCAGTCTACTGAAGAAATGGGCCCCGGGCGTAGTTTAGGGTGCTGGTGTGAGTGACGTGGTGGCCTAAGGACAGCTGAAGTCACTGAGGCAGACATGTCCTTGGTGTGCGTCCCAAATGGTACCTTATTCCCTATATAGTGCACTACTTTTACCAGAACCCTATGGAACCTGCACTACGTTTACAAGTGTCCTATGGGCCCTGGTCAAAGGTAGTGAACTAAATAAGGAATAGGGTGCCAGACTTTGTTTCCAGGGATAAAGTTGGATAGTGTAGAATATAGTTGGATAGAGTAGCATAGAGTTGGATAGAGTAGGATAGAGTAGGTTAGAGTAGGATAGAGTAAGTTGAGTAAGATAGAGTAGGTTAGAGTAGGATAGAGTAGTGTAGAGTAGCATGTAGTAGTATAGAGTAGAATAGAGTGGGACCGAGTAGGTTTGAGTAGGTTAGAGTAGGATAGAGTAGATTAGAGTAGGATAGAGTTGGTTAGAGTAGGATAGAGTAGGTTAGAGTAGGATAGAGTAGTATAGAGTAGTATAGAGTAGAATGGAGTAGGATAGAGTAGAATAGAGTAGTATAGAGTAGTATAGAGTAGGATAGAGTAGGATAGAGTAGGTTAGAGTAGGATAGAGTAGTATAGAGTAGTATAGAGTAGGATAGAGTAGGATAGAGTAGGTTAGAGTAGAATAGAGTTGGATAGAGTAGAATAGAGTAGTATAGAGTAGTATAGAGTAGAATAGAGTAGGATAGAGTAGGTTAGAGTAGGTTTGAGTAGGTTAGAGTAGTATAGATTAGGGTCGAGTAGGTTTAAGTAGGTTAGAGTAGTATGGAGTAGGATAGAGTAGGTTTGAGTAGGTTAGAGTAGAATAGAGTAGAATAGAGTAGGTTAGAGTACTATAGTGTAGGACTTGTGCTCTTTTGGTTCATGGTGCCTTTGTCAGAAATATCTTCATCTCAGTGCTGCTGTGAGCCTCCGTCGCCCCAAGCCACCGTGTCAGGTGTGATATATCTCTGACACTGAAGCTACCTGACACGCTGCGTGTGTGCACATGTGTGTGTGTGTGTGTGTGCGTGCGAATGTGTGTGCATGCGTGCCCGCGTATGTGTGTGTGTGTGTGTGCATGCGTGAATGTGTGCTTGCGTGCGTGTGTGTGTGTGTGTGTGTGTGATTAATGTTGTTTGAATTCTACCTATGGTCTGTGTGATTGATTTACTAAATCACTGTGGCTGGATGTTAACATAAAACCTGCAAATTGCTTGAATTTAAATGTCTAACGTATCAGGGGTCCACAGTCCATCACTGTAGTAAGCCTTGTGAATGCTTCATTTAATGGGGAGCGTTCTTTTTTTTTATCATAGTATAATTAGGAGATATTCATTGTAAATTGTAATTTAAGTTAATTGTCATTAGTTATACGCTTTGCCTGTCAGGCCAGTCATAGTGCTGCTCTCTGATACGCTATAATAATGATAATGATATGATAATGATATGATAATGATATGATAATGATATGATAATGATATGCTATGATCATGGCAATGACCTGCTACGACAATGATACGATAATGACAACGATATGCTACGATAATGCATGTGGTAATGGTATGCTATGATCATGACAATGACCCGCTACGATAATGATACGACAATGACAATGATATGCTACGATAATGACTATGGTAATGGTATGCTATGATCATGATAAGCTGCGATAATGATATGATATGAGAATAATATTATGATATGATAATGACTATGGTAATGGTATGCTACGATAATGATATGATACACTCAAATCAAATCAAATCAAATCAAATTTTATTTGTCACATACACATGGTTAGCAGATGTTAATGCGAGTGTAGCGAAATGCTTGTGCTTCTAGTTCCGACAATGCAGTGATAACCAACAAGTAATCTAACTAACAATTCCAAAACTACTGTCTTATACACAGTGTAAGGGGATAAGGAATATGTACATAAGGATATATGAATGAGTGATGGTACAGAGCAGCATACAGTAGATGGTATCTTGTACAGTATATACATATGAGATGAGTATGTAGACAAAGTAAACAAAGTGGCATAGTTAAAGTGGCTAGTGACATAAGGATGCAGTCGATGATCTAGAGTACAGTATATACGTATGCATATGGGATGAATAATGTAGGGTAAGTAACATTATATAAGGTAGCATTGTTTAAAGTGGCTAGTGATATATTTACATCATTTCCCATCAATTCCCATTATTAAAGTGGCTGGAGTTGGGTCAGTGTCAATGACAGTGTGTTGGCAGCAGCCACTCAATGTTAGTGGTGGCTGTTTAACAGTCTGATGGCCTTGAGATAGAAGCTGTTTTTCAGTTTCTCGGTCCCAGCTTTGATGCACCTGTACTGACCTCGCCTTCTGGATGATAGCGGGGTGAACAGGCAGTGGTTCGGGTGGTTGATGTCCTTGATGATCTTTATGGCCTTCCTGTAACATCGGGTTGTGTAGGTGTCCTGGAGGGCAGGTAGTTTGCCCCCGGTGATGCGTTGTGCAGACCTCACTACCCTCTGGAGAGCCTTACGGTTGAGGGCGGAGCAGTTGCCGTACCAGGCGGTGATACAGCCCGCCAGGATGCTCTCGATTGTGCATCTGTAGAAGTTTGTGAGTGCTTTTGGTGACAAGCCGAATTTCTTCAGCCTCCTGAGGTTGAAGAGGCGCTGCTGCGCCTTCTTCACGACGCTGTCAGTGTGAGTGGACCAATTCAGTTTGTCTGTGATGTGTATGCCGAGGAACTTAAAACTTGCTACCCTCTCCACTACTGATCCATCGATGTGGATAGGGGGGTGTTCCCTCTGCTGTTTCCTGAAGTCCACAATCATCTCCTTAGTTTTGTTGACGTTGAGTGTGAGGTTATTTTCCTGTCACCACACTCCGAGGGCCCTCACCTCCTCCCTGTAGGCCGTCTCGTCGTTGTTGGTAATCAAGCCTACCACTGTTGTGTCGTCCGCAAACTTGATGATTGAGTTGGAGGCGTGCGTGGCCACGCAGTCGTGGGTGAACAGGGAGTACAGGAGAGAGCTCAGAACGCACCCTTGTGGGGCCCCGTGTTGAGGATCAGCGGGGAGGAGATGTTGTTGCCTACCCCTCACCACCTGGGGCGGCCCGTCAGGAAGTCCAGTACCCAGTTGCACAGGGCGGGGTCGAGACCCAGGGTCTCGAGCTTGATTGACGAGCTTGGAGGGTACTATGGTGTTGAATGCCGAGCTGTAGTCGATGAACAGCATTCTCACATAGGTATTCCTCTTGTCCAGGTGGGTTAGGGCAGTGTGCAGTGTGGTTGAGATTGCATCGTCTGTGGACCTATTTGGGCGGTAAGCAAATTGGAGTGGGTCTAGGGTGTCAGGTAGGGTGGAGGTGATATGGTCCTTGACTAGTCTCTCAAAGCACTTCATGATGACGGAAGTGAGTGCTACGGGGCGGTAGTCGTTTAGCTCAGTTACCTTAGCTTTCTTGGGAACAGGAACAATGGTGGCCCTCTTGAAGCATGTGGGAACAGCAGACTGGTATAGGGATTGATTGAATATGTCCGTAAACACACCGGCCAGCTGGTCTGCGCATGCTCTGAGGGCGCGGCTGGGGATGCCGTCTGGGCCTGCAGCCTTGCGAGGGTTAACACGTTTAAATGTCTTACTCACCTCGGCTGCAGTGAAGGAGAGACCGCATGTTTTCGTTGCAGGCCGTGTCAGTGGCACTGTATTGTCCTCAAAGCGGGCAAAAAGTTATTTAGTCTGCCTGGGAGCAAGACATCCTGGTCCGTGACTGGGCTGGGTTTCTTCTTGTAGTCCGTGATTGACTGTAGACCCTGCCACATGCCTCTTGTGTCTGAGCCAATGAATTGAGATTCCACTTTGTCTCTGTACTGACGCTTAGCTTGTTTAATAGCCTTGTGGAGGGAATAGCTGCATTGTTTATATTCGGACATGTTACCAGACACCTTGCCCTGATTAAAAGCAGTGGTTCGCGCTTTCAGTTTCACGCGAATGCTGCCATCAATCCACGGTTTCTGGTTTGGGAATGTTTTTATCATTGCTATGGGAACGACATCTTCGACGCACACGTTCTAATGAACTCGCACACCGAATCAGCGTATTCGTCAATATTTCCATCTGACGCAATACGAAACATATCCCAGTCCACGTGATGGAAGCAGTCTTGGAGTGTGGAGTCAGCTTGGTCTGACCAGCGTTGGACAGACCTCAGCGTGGGAGCCTCTTGTTTTAGTTTCTGCCTGTAGGCAGGGATCAGCAAAATGGAGTCGTGGTCAGCTTTTCCGAAAGGGGGGCGGGGCAGGGCCTTATATGCGTCGCGGAAGTTAGAGTAACTACGATAATGATAACGATATGTTACGATAATGATAATTATATGCTACAATAATGACAATGATATGCTATGATATGCTATGATAATGATGTGATAATGGAAATGACATGCTATGACAATTATATAGTATTACAGTAATATTATGCTATGATAAGGACATGCTATGATAATTATATAGTATGACAGTAATATCATGCTATGATAAGGACATGCTATGATAATTATATAGTATGACAGTAATATTATGCTATGATAATGATATGATATGATAATGAAGGATTATGTTATGATAAGCTCAGTAATGTTAGTTCAACTAAAGATAGCCAATCAAATGGGATTCTAAGCTCTCCAACACCAATTGTAACCTTACAATTTCAGGTAAACAAAAACAACTAAAGCTCGATATTAAAACCAAGGCAGATTATCAACATCGATATGGATTGAAATATTTAATATAGTTCTGTTTCCCTGTCTCTTACACCCTGACATCCTGTTTCCCTGTCTCTTACACCCTGGCTTCCTGTTTCCCTGTCTCGTACACCCTGGCTTCCTGTTTCCCTGTCTCGTACACCCTGACATCCTGTTTCCCTGTCTCTTACACCCTGACATCCTGTTTCCCTGTCTCTTACACCCTGACATCCTGTTTCCCTGTCTCTTACACCCTTACATCCTGTTTCCCTGTCTCTTACACCCTGGCTTCCTGTTTCCCTGTCTCGTACACCCTGGCTTCCTGTTTCCCTGTCTCGTACACCCTGGCTTCCTGTTTCCCTGTCTCTTACACCCTGACATCCTGTTTCCCTGTCTCGTACACCCTGTCATCCTGTTTCCCTGTCTCGTACACCCTGTCATCCTGTTTCCCTGTCTCTTACACCCTGACATCCTGTTTCCCTGTCTCGTACACCCTGACATCCTGTTTCCCTGTCTCTTACACCCTTACATCCTGTTTCCCTGTCTCTTACACCCTGGCTTCCTGTTTCCCTGTCTCGTACACCCTGGCTTCCTGTTTCCCTGTCTCGTACACCCTGGCTTCCTGTTTCCCTGTCTCTTACACCCTGACATCCTGTTTCCCTGTCTCGTACACCCTGTCATCCTGTTTCCCTGTCTCGTACACCCTGTCATCCTGTTTCCCTGTCTCTTACACCCTGACATCCTGTTTCCCTGTCTCGTACACCCTGACATCCTGTTTCCCTGTCTCTTACACCCTGTCATCCTGTTTCCCTGTCCCGTAAACCCTGTCATCCTGTTTCCCTGTCTCGTACACTCTGTCATCCTGTTTCCCTGTCTCTTACACCCTGTCATCCTGTTTCCCTGTCTCGTACACCCTGTCATCCTGTTTCCCTGTCTCTTACACCCTGACATCCTGTTTCCCTGTCTCTTACACCCTGGCTTCCTGTTTCCCTGTCTCTTACACCCTGACATCCTGTTTCCCTGTCTCTTACACCCTGTCATCCTGTTTCCCTGTCTCTTACACCCTGTTATCCTGTTTCCCTGTCTCTTACACCCTGGCTTCCTGTTTCCCTGACTCTTACACCCTGACATCCTGTTTCCCTGTGTCGTACACCCTGTCATCCTGTTTCCCTGTCTCTTACACCCTGACATCCCGTTTCCCTGTCTCGTAAACACTGTCATCCTGTTTCCCTGTCTCTTACACCCTGACATCCTGTTTCCCTGTCTCTTACACCCTGGCTTCCTGTTTCCCTGTCTCGTACACCCTGGCTTCCTGTTACCCTGTCTCGTACACCCTGACATCCTGTTTCCCTGTCTCTTACACCCTGACATCCTGTTTCCCTGTCTCTTACACCATGTCATCCTGTTTCCCTGTCTCTTACACCCTGTCATCCTGTTTCCCTGTCTCGTACACCCTGTCATCCTCTTTCCCTGTCTCTTACACCCTGTCATCCTGTTTCCCTGTCTCGTACACCCTGGCTTCCTGTTTCCCTGTCTCGTACACCCTGACATCCTGTTTCCCTGTCTCTTACACCCTGTCATCCTGTTTCCCTGTCTCTTACACCCTGTCATCCTGTTTCCCTGTCTCGTACACCCTGTCATCCTGTTTCCCTGTCTCGTACACCCTGACATCCTGTTTCCCTGTCTCGTACACCCTGTCATCCTGTTTCCCTGTCTCGTACACCCTGACATCCTGTTTCCCTGTCTCGTACACCCTGTCATCCTGTTTCGCTGTCTCTTACACCCTGTCATCCTGTTTCCCTGTCTCGTACACCCTGACATCCTGTTTCGCTGTCCTTTACACCCTGTCATCCTGTTTCGCTGTCCTTTACACCCTCTGATCCTCTCTCTGTCTTCCCCTCTGTGCCTCCTTCTATGGCTCTGTCTTTGTCCTTCCCTCTCTAGCAGGGCCGTCCCTAACCTTTTGCGGGCCCTCAGTAAAATGTTGATGGGCCCCCCCCCCCCCCCATCTCATGGGAAAAATATTTTAGTGGCACCACTCTTGATGGCAGAGAGATAAAAAATGAACTTTTATATTTATTTTACAGCGATAATACACTTATTCCCTTGGAGCACAGAGGACATGTTGCAGTTTTAAAGTAAGTTTGCTGCAATATTACTCATTTTGCCATGGGGCGGAGAGAAACATTAGCCTTTTCACAGCTTATTACCTGCAATTCTAAACATTTTGCCACGTTAATATGATATCTGAGTGAGACTGACTAATAAAATAAAATCAAAGTTTGTTCATCGCTTACGAAGATTTGCAGGTGCAGTGGAATGCTTATATTTCTAGCTTCAACAGTGCAGTAATATCTAGCAATGGGGGCCCCCTGGAGGTTAGGGCCCTGGGCACGGGCCCTTCATGCCCGTTCGATAATTAGACCATAATTACTACAAGTTTAAATTGCTGGCTAGACTAATTTACCATCTAACAACATTTTGCTGACATGGTTAACTGAGTGACTGTCATTGACTGACGTAACAAGAGAAAAACAGCTGATGCACTACCACATTTCTGAATGGCACCTCGTGTATTCTACTATTTAACCAGTAAGATGTGTTTGCAAAAATGTTTAAAATAAATTGTGTGTGGGGGGGGGGGGGGGGGGTTCAGAGGCCCCTAGCAGCCGGGGCCCTAAGCGATCGCTTATGTCGTTTATGCCTGGGGCCGGCCTTGATCTCTAGCATCTCTACAATCTCTGTTGGTTTCCTCCTCTCTACACACCTCTACAATCTGGGGCGGCAGGGTAGCCTAGTGGTTAGAGCATTGGACTAGTAATCGGAAGGTTACAAGTTCAAATCCCCGAGCTGACAAGGTACAAATCTGTCGTTCTGCCCCTGAACAGGCAGTTAACCCACTGTTCCTAGGCCGTCATTGAAAATAAGAATTTGTTCTTAACTGACTTGCCTAGTAAAATAAAGGTAAAAAATAAAAAAAATCTCTGTATGTTTCCTCCTCTCTATACACCTCTACAATCTCTGTCTGTTTCCTCCTCTCTACACACCTCTACAATCTCTGCTGGTTTCCTCCTCTCTATACACCTCTACAATCTCTGTTGGTTTCCTCCTCTCTATACATCTCTCCCATCTCTGTCGGTTTCCTCCCTGCTACTCTGTCCACCTTGCAGGGCCTGAGCTGTACCATCTGTAACACAGGCTTCTCTCTCTCTCTCTTTCTGCTCTCTCTACCTCTATCTCCCCCTCTACTCTACTCTCTGTCTCTCTCTCTCTATCTCCCACTCTACTCTACTCTACTCTACTCTACTCTACTCTCTCTCTCTCTCTCTCGCTGTCTCTCTCTCTACCTCTATCTCCCCCCTCTACTCTACTCTACTCTACTCTACTCTACTCTCTCTCTCTCTCGCTGTCTCTCTCTCTCTACCTCTATCTCCCCTTCTCTACTCTACTCGTCTCTACTCTACTCTACTCTACTCTACTCTCTCTCCCTCTCCCTCTCTCTCCCTCTCTCTCTCTACTCTACTCTCTCTCTCTCTCCCTCTCCCTCTCTCTCTCTCTCTCTACCTCTATCTCCCCCTCTCTACTCTCACTCTACTCTACTCTACTCTACTCTCTCCCTCTCCCTCTCTCACTCTACCACTATCTCTCTACTCTACTCTACTCTACTCTACTCTACTTTACTCTCTCCCTCTCCCTCTCTCTCTCTCTCTCTGTCTCTCTCTTGCGCTATCTCTCTGTTCTCTTCACCGCTGGCTTCTTAACCATGGTGCTAACTGCAGGTCCTGTGGGTCTCTGTGATTGTGCTCTGCATTGCGGGGAGAGATCAGGATTAACAGCCACACTCCATAAAGGGGTCAGAGGTACGCACTGATTATGTGTGTGTGAGTGTGTGTGGGTGTGTGTGTGTGTTCACATTTCTCTGTGTGTGTGTGTGTGTGCGTGCGTGTGCACACGTATGTGTGTGCGTATGTCAGTCTGACAACTGGTTCATGTGTTAGCATACGTGTGTGTGTGTGTTCATCTGCCTCTCACAGGGCAGAGAGGACTGGAAGCAGGCAGGTGGAAGGGGGATGGATGGGGACATGGCTGGGAGGTTGAGGTGAGATTGATGGATAGTAGAGCCCAGCTATCAGATAGGAGCATCACAATCAAGCTGTCAGCTCAATGCCTCCCTCCCTTTCCTCTCCTCTCCTCTCTCTCCCTCTCTCTCTCCTCTCTCTCCCTCCCTCCCACGCTCCCTCCCTCCCTCCTTTCCTCTCCACTCCTCTCCTCTTCTCTCCTCTCCTCTCCTCTCTCTGCTCCCCCTCTCCCTCTCCTCTCTCTCTCTCTCTGCTCTACTCTCCATATCTCTCTCTCTGTTCTGTTCTGTTTTGCTCTGCTCTGCTCTCCCTCCCTCCCTCCCTCCCTCCCTCCCTCCCTCCTTCTCCTCCCCTGTCTCTCTCTCTGTTTTACTCTCCATATCTCTCTCTCTGTTCTGTTCTGTTTTGCTCTGCTCTCTCCTCCCTCCCTCCCTCCCTCCCTCCCTCCCTCCCTCCCTCCCTCCCTCCCTCCTCCCTCCCTCCCTCTCTGCCCTCCCTCCCTCCCTCCCTCTCTGCCCTCCCTCCCTCCCTCTCTGCCCCTCCCTCCCTCCCTCCCTCCCTCCTCCCTCCCTCCCTCCCTCTCTGCCCTCCCTCCCTCCCTCCCCTCCTCCCTCCCTCCCTCCCTCCCTCTGCCTTTGTAATGAATATGTCTGAATTGCCTTCCACGCGGTGGCTCTCCCCAACATTATTTCTCTCGGTTCTCCACAGGTCTGTGGTGTTTGAAAATCTTTTCCGCGGGTCAACGAGGGGAAACAGCGACGCTTCTGTGATGACATCATATTAATCATCATTACTACTTTTTGGTAAATGAACTATGAGGCCTTGAAAAACACGGGAAATATTCAATTATCACAGTCACCTCTTGTTATTTATTTTGCAATTATTAGCGAAGTGAGTTCAAAATGATTGCATTTGCGTCACAAATATGCAGTATATAGTGCTTTCATTCAGAAAAAAAGACAGTTATACCGATGTAATGGCTGCTGGTTTCTCGATTTGGACATTAATTTGTAAACATAAGGCTCACCTTTGTGTGAAGACAGTAATACTGAGTATAGAGCAATGTATCAACCCCTATAAAAAAATGTCCATTAAATAAAATCCACATAATAATTCACATGTCCTGTTGCTGCAGGACTATTTCTCTGCTGTAGCAGAACTGGCTCAAATGAAGATCCTACATCTATATCTGTGCATACAGAACAAACTGAAGTCTGCTGCCTGTGTTGAATGACACTCTGTGACCTATAACCCTCTCTCCTCTCAACACTTGAAGGATCCATGGCCCAGAAAGACCCGCCAGAATTATCTGGACCTCTTTTCTCAGCTCTTTGGTGCTGAAAGGCAGGCCAGGCTTCCCCACTGCCCTGGGACCAGTCCAAACTGTCATCCCATTCCTCTGTTTATCAAAAAGAGAGGAGGAGCAGAGGAGAGGGAGAGGAGGGAGGGAGGGAGGGAGGGAGGGAGGGAGGGAGGGAGGGAGGGAGGGAGGGAGGGAGGGCAGAGCAGAGAGAGCGAGAGATATAGAGTGGAACAGAGAGAGAGGGGAGGAGAGGGAGAGGGAGAGAGAGGAGAGGAGAGGAGAGAGAGAGAGAGAGAGAGAGCGAGAGAGAGAGAGAGGGAGGGAGGGAGGGAGGGAGGGAGGAGGAGGGAGGGAGGAGGAGGGAGGGAGGGAGGGAGGGAGGGAGGGCAGAGAGAGCGAGAGATATAGAGAGTAGAACAGAGAGAGAGGGGAGGGAGGAGAGAGGAGAGAGAGGAGAGGAGAGGAGGGAGAGGGAGGGAGGGAGGGAGGGAGGGAGGGGGAGGGAGGGAGGGGGAGGGAGGGAGGGAGGGAGGGGAGCACGGCTAAACCATGGTGGAGTGCTACAATGTGGCTCTGAGACCTCCGTCTCGACTCGGAGAGGAAGCCAGTGGCACTCGTCTCTCTGTTATCAAATTATCTAATATAAAGGGAAAACCCCTCATTGTGACCTGAACTGAGAGCGAGAGAGAGAGAGAGAGACGGATGGGGAGGACAGAGAAAGAGAGAGAAAGGGGGAGAGAGGGAGGGATAAGAGCGAGAGGGAGATTGAGGACAGAGAGAGGGAGAGAAAGGGGGTGTAGAGAGAGGGATAAGAGCGAGAGAGAGAGGGAGGACAGAGAGGGGAGAGAAAGGGGGTGTAGAGAGAGGGATAAGAGCGAGAGGGAGAGGGAGGACAGAGAGAGGGAGAGAAAGGGGGTGTAGAGAGAGGGATAAGAGCGAGAGGGAGAGGGAAGACAGAGAGAGGGAGAGGGAGGACAGAGAGAGGGAGAGGGAGGACAGAGAGACTCCAAGTCTTTTGTTGCTTCTTTCCCAGTGTTCAGTACCATACCAGGCCTCCACAGTAGTGTTCAGTACCATACCAGGCCTCCACAGAAGTGTTCAGTACCATACCAGTCCTCCACAGTAGTGTTCAGTAGCATACCAGGCCTACACAGTAGTGTCCAGTACCATACCAGGCCTCCACAGTAGTGTTCAGTACCGTACCAGGCCTCCACAGTAGTGTTCAGTACCATACCAGGCCTCCACAGTAGTGTTCAGTACCGTACCAGGCCTCCACAGTAGTGTTCAGTACCATACCAGGCCTCCACAGTAGTGTTCAGTACCATACCAGGCCTCCACAGTAGTGTTCAGTACCATACCAGGCCTACACAGTAGTGTTCAGTAGCATACCAGGCCTCCACAGTAGTGTTCAGTACCATACCAGGCCTCCACAGTAGTGTTCAGTACCATACCAATCCTCCTCAGTAGTGTTCAGTACCATACCAGGCCTCCACAGTAGTGTTCAGTACCATACCAGGCCTCCACAGTAGTGTTCAGTACCATACCAGGCCTCCACAGTAGTGTTCAGTACCATACCAGGCCTCCACAGTAGTGTTCAGTACCATACCAGGCCTCCACAGTAGTGTTCAGTACCATACCAGGCCTCCACAGTAGTGTCCAGTACAATACCAGGCCTCCACAGTAGTGGTGGTGAATGCATGGTTGAACAGAAATTAAACCTGTGTTCCTGCCCCCTCGGGCCGGCTCTGTCTGTGTCCCAAATGGCATCCTATGTAGTGCAGTACTTTTGATCAGGGTCCCTAGGGCTCTGGTCAAAAGTAGTGCTCTATGTAGGGAATAGGTTGCCATTTTGGACCAGTCTCCTTCCCTGGGTGACAGGCTGTCCGTCGTCGGCAATGAGGACCTGCTTTCCTGCTCCCATTCTACATGCCCCCTACTCTCCCTCCGAGGATCCTTCCCTCACAGAAATGTATATCGTTCTTCCTCTGTTCAGCCTCTCCTCTTCTTCATTTGCTGAGGCACTCAGGGCCGACACATCTATTGTTAACCCCCTGTGTTCTGGCATGCCCAGCAGCATGATGGAAGAAGAAGATTACCCCATCACAGTACTACTGTGTTCCAAATGCGCCCTGGTCAAAAGGTAGTGTAAGGTTGTGTTCCAAATGGGCCCTGGTCAAAAGGTAGTGTAAGGTTGAGTCCCAAACGGGCCCTGGTCAAAAGGTAGTGTAAGGTTGAGTCCCAAACGGGCCCTGGTCAAAATGTAGTGTAAGGTTGAGTCCCAAACGGGCCCTGGTCAAAATGTAGTGTAAGGTTGAGTCCCAAACGGGCCCTGGTCAAAAGGTAGTGTAAGGTTGAGTCCCAAACGGGCCCTGGTCAAAAGGTAGTGTAAGGTTGAGTCCCAAACGAGCCCTGGTCAAAATGTAGTGTAAGGTTTTTTGCCAAACGGGCCCTGGTCAAAATGTAGTGTAAGGTTGAGTCCCAAACGAGCCCTGCTCAAAATGTAATGTAAGGTTGAGTCCCAAATAGGCCCTGGTCAAAATGTAGTGGAAGTTTGAGTCCCAAATGGGCCCTGGTCAAAATGTAGTGTAAGTTTGAGTCCCAAACGAGCCCTGGTCAAAATGTAGTGTAAGGTTGAGTCCTAAACGAGCCCTGGTCAAAAGGTAGTCTAAGGTTGAGTTCCAAATGAGCCCTGGTCAAAATGTAGTGTAAGGTTGAGTACCAAACGAGCCCTGGTCAAAATGTAGTGTAAGGTTGAGTCCCAAACGAGCCCTGGTCAAAAGGTAGTGTAAGGTTGAGTCCCAAACGAGCCCTGGTCAAAATGTAGTGTAAGGTTGAGTACCAAACGAGCCCTGGTCAAAATGTAGTGTAGGATTGAGTCCCAAACGAGCCCTGGTCAAAATGTAGTGTAAGGTTGAGTCCCAAACGAGCCCTGGTCAAAAGGTAGTGTAAGGTTGAGTCCCAAACGAGCCCTGGTCAAAATGTAGTGTAAGGTTGAGTACCAAATGAGCCCTGGTCAAAATGTAATGTAGGATTGAGTCCCAAACGAGCCCTGGTCAAAATGTAGTGTAAGGTTGAGTCCCAAACGAGCCCTGGTCAAAAGGTAGTGTAAGTTTGAGTCCCAAACGAGCCCTGGTCAAAATGTAGTGTAAGGTTGAGTCCCAAACGAGTAATGCACCATAAAGATAACAGGGTTCCGTTTGGGAAGCAGCCTCACACTCTGCAGCAATAGAGGGCAGAGATAACAGGGTTCCGTTTGGGGAAGCAGCCTCACACTCTGCAGCAATAGAGGGCAGAGATAACAGGGTTCCTTTTGAGGAAGCAGCCTCACACTCTGCAGCAAAAGAGGGCAGAGATAACAGGGTTCCGTTTGAGGAAGCAGCCTCACACTCTGCAGCAATAGAGGGCAGAGATAACAGCTCTGCAGCAATAGAGGGCAGAGATAACAGGGTTCCGTTTGAGGAAGCAGCCTCACACTCTGCAGCAATAGAGGGCAGAGATAACAGGGTTCCGTTTGAGGAAGCAGCCTCACACTCTGCAGCAATAGAGGGCAGAGATAACAGGGTTCCGTTTGAGGAAGCAGCCTCACACTCTGCAGCAATAGAGGGCAGAGATAACAGGGTTCCGTTTGAGGAAGCAGCCTCACACTCTGCAGCAATAGAGGGCAGAGATAACAGGGTTCCATTTGAGGAAGCAGCCTCACACTCTGCAGCAATAGAGGGCAGAGATAACAGCTCTGCAGCAATAGAGGGCAGAGATAACAGCTCTGCAGCAATAGAGGGCAGAGATAACAGCTCTGCAGCAATAGAGGGCAGAGATAACAGGGTTCCGTTTGGGGAAGCAGCCTCACACTCTGCAGCAATAGAGGGAAGAGATAACAGGGTTCCGTTTGGGGAAGCAGCCTCACACTCTGCAGCAATAGAGGGCAGAGATAACAGGGTTCCGTTTAGAGGGGGAAGTTCCAGCCTCACACTCTGCAGCAATAGAGGCAACAGGGTTCCGTTTGGGAAGGCCTCACACTCTGCAGCAATAGAGGGCAGAGATAACAGGGTTCCGTTTGAGGAAGCAGCCTCACACTCTGCAGCAATAGAGGGCAGAGATAACAGGGTTCCATTTGAGGAAGCAGCCTCACACTCTGCAGCAATAGAGGGCAGAGATAACAGGGTTCCATTTGAGGAAGCAGCCTCACACTCTGCAGCAATATAGGGCAAAGGCAGCTGGATAACTTGCTAGAACTGTAGGCCAGCAACTCTAACTTGGTTAGAATTACTCTCTGTTGCTGATTGACTCTTTCTAGTCCTTGTGATCAGTGTAAACGTCATGCCTGCGATCAGTCCATTCAGTCTGATCTTTAGTCTCATCTTTATGCCTGTGTTCACTCTCAGCTTGATCCTTGTGATCAGTCTAAACGTCATGCCTGCGATCAGTCCATTCAGTCTGATCTTTAGTCTCATCTTTATGCCTGTGTTCACTCTCAGCTTGATCCTTGTGATCAGTCTCATCTTTATCCCTGAGTTTAATGTTCTCTATGACTCTAAACACCTACAGCGCAGAGAAGAACCATTCATCTAGATTTTCCTTCATCTCAAAATGTGACGGTGTGAAGATTTTAACTCAAAGATCTAATTTTAACTCTTCTACTCTACCAACCACCCTGTTTTCAATTAGTTTTTTTTAAATTACGACCATCATATCAGCTTTAGGTAATCACTTGGCATGTTCTGTCTTTGTTCCTGAGGAATTAAATACTTGCCTGGCAACGTAAACTTGGAACTTCTTCCGTTGTAATGGGATCAGGGAAACAGAGGAGAATCATCATCACCTCCTCGTCTTCCTCTCATCCCTCCATCCTGTCTGAGGTAACAGAAAACATCCCAAAAAAAACCTGAATGAACACGAACACAGACACTGACACGGTTCCCCGGTCTGTTCTTTTGTACAAACCAAATCCCCCACCAACCCTCCTCCTCCTCCTCCTTCTCCCAGTTTGAATATGGCTTCCAATCCAAACAGGGTCCGTCCAGCCAGGAATCTTCCAACAGCAAGACCCAACTGTCAATGAATAGAGAAAGAGAGACACTGCTGTCTTCCTATGCCAGAGAGAAAAGCCAAAGCAAATTTGCTGGGCGAGAGGGGAGAGTTTGGCCCAATCGGATGGTATTCCTTGGAGAGTCCCTTGTGATTCCCTTGGCATGGTGGCAAATGGCGTCGACTCGCCTCAATCAGGTGTTGGGGGTCCTGGAGGAGAGGAGGAGGAGGAGGAGAGGAAGCCCTGATCATTTGCATGTCCTGGAAGTAGGAAGTGATGGGAATTCCTGTTGGGAGAGAGAGCCAGGCTTTGATGTGGGAATTCCTGGTGGGAGAGAGAGCCAGGCTTTGGTGTGGGTATTCCTGGTGGGAGAGAGAGCAAGGCTTTGATATGGGCATTCCTGTTGGGAGAGAGAGCCAGGCTTTGATGTGGGCATTCCTGTTGGGAGAGAGAGCCAGGCTTTGATGTGGGCATTCCTGTTGGGAGAGAGAGCCAGGCTTTGATGTGGGCATTCCTGTTGGGAGAGAGAGCCAGGCTTTGATGTGGGCATTCCTGTTGGGAAAGAGAGCCAGGCTTTGATGTGGGAATTCCTGGTGGGAGAGAGAGCCAGGCTTTGATGTGGGAATTCCTGGTGGGAGAGAGAGCCAGGCTTTGATGTGGGTATTCCTGGTGGGAGAGAGAGCAAGGCTTTGATATGGGCATTCCTGTTGGGAGAGAGAGCCAGGCTTTGATGTGGGCATTCCTGTTGGGAGAGAGAGCCAGGCTTTGATGTGGGCATTCCTGTTGGGAGAGAGAGCCAGGTTTGATGTGGGCATTCCTGTTAGGAGAGAGAGCCAGACTTTTATGTGGGCATTCCTGGTGGGAGAGAGAGCCAGGCTTTGATGTGGGCATTCCTGTTGGGAGAGAGAGCCAGGCTTTGATGTGGGCATTCCTGTTGGGAGAGAGAGCCATGCTTTGATGTGGGCATTCCTGTTGGGAGAGAGAGCCAGGCTTTGGTGTGGGCATTCCTGTTGGGAGAGAGAGCCAGGCTTTGATGTGGGAATTCCTGGTGGGAGAGAGAGCCAGGCTTTGATGTGGGCATTCCTGTTGGGAGAGAGAGCCAGGCTTTGATGTGGGCATTCCTGTTGGGAGAGAGAGCCAGGCTTTGATGTGGGAATTCCTGGTGGGAGAGAGAGCCATGCTTTGATGTGGGCATTCTTGTTGGGAGAGAGAGCCAGGCTTTGATGTGGGCATTGCTGTTGGGAGAGAGAGCCAGGCTTTGATGTGGGCATTCCTGTTGGGAGAGAGAGCCAGGCTTTGATGTGGGCATTCCTGTTGTGAGAGAGAGCCAGGCTTTGATGTGGGCATTCCTGTTGGGAGCGAGAGCCAAGTTTTGATGTGGGCATTCCTGGTGGGAGAGAAAGAAAGCCAGGCTTTTGATCCCGGTTGGATTAAGAAGGACGGAAATAGACGGCTGTGGATCAGGGAAGTCATTCATCACCATGGAGGACCTGCATCCCAAATGGCACCCTATTCCCTATTTAGTGCACTACTTTTGACATGGGTCCACAGGGCTCTGGTCAATCGTAGTGCAGTATGTAGAGAATAGGGGGCTATTTGGAATGTGGATGTGCCCAGTTCCTCCATCACCTCTTAACCGTGGCTGGCTTCAAAGACTCAGAGAGAGAGAGAGAGAGAGAGAGAGAGCCATCCCAGAGTGTACTCTCTGTCAGGACACCTACTGAGGTGGAGATGGACTCTAACTGGATATTAACAGGCCAGACTACTGGCTCCAATAAGGAGATGTTTTAAAAACAGGCCAGACTACTGGCTCCAATGAGGAGATATTTTAACAGGCCAGACTCCTGGCTCCAATGAGGAGATATTTTAACAGGCCAGACTACTGGCTTCAATGAGGAGATATTTTAACAGACCAGACTACTGGCTCCAATAAGGAGATATATTAACAGGCCAGACTACTGGCTCCAATGAGGAGATCTTTTAACAGGCCAGACTACTGGCTCCAATGAGGAGATATTTTAACAGGCCAGACTACTGGCTCCAATGAGGAGATATTTTAACAGGCCAGACTCCTGGCTCCAATGAGGAGATATTTTAACAGGCCAGACTACTGGCTCCAATAAGGATATCTTTTAACAGGCCAGACTACTGGCTCCAATGAGGAGATCTTTTAACAGGCCAGACTCCTGGCTCCAATGAGGAGATATTTTAACAGGCCAGACTCCTGGCTCCAATAAGGAGATATTTTAACAGGCCAGACTACTGGCTCCAATGTGATATTCTCCAATACAAGGAAATGCTGAAATTAATCTTGGATGAGGCTTTATCATTGGACTATGCAACTGGGGCATTTTGAGACCTATGGCACATGCTTTGTCCCTCCACAGTGGAGGTATTACATTTTTTGGGGCCAAACTCTCACTGTATTAATTTTCCAATGGACTGGGCCTGAAACTAATGGAGTGGTATGGCCTGTGCAGTAGAGTGACTAAGGGAGTGGTATGGCCTGTGCAGTAGAGTGACTAAGGGAGTGGTATGGCCTGTGCACCAGAGTGACTGAGGGAGTGGTATGGCCTGTGCAGTAGAGTGACTAAGGGAGTGGTATGGCCTGTGCAGCAGAGTGACTAAGGGAGTGGTATGGCCTGTGCAGCAGAGTGACTAAGGGAGTGGTATGGCCTGTGCAGCAGAGTGACTAAGGGAGTGGTATGGCCTGTGCAGCAGAGTGACTAAGGGAGTGGTATGGCCTGTGCAGCAGAGTGACTAAGGGAGTGGTGTGGCCTGTGCAGCAGAGTGACTAAGGGAGTGGTGTGGCCTGTGCAGCAGAGTGACTGAGGGAGTGGTATGGCCTGTGCAGCAGAGTGACTGAGGGAGTGGTATGGCCTGTGCAGCAGAGATTCTAGGGGAGTGGTATGACCTGTGCAGCAGAGTGACTAAGGGAGTGTTATGGCCTGTGCAGCAGAGTGACTAATGGAGTGGTATGGCCTGTGCAGCAGAGTGACTAAGGAAGTGGTTTGGCCTGTGCAGCAGAGTGACTAAGGAAGTGGTATGGCCTGTGCAGCAGAATGACTAAGGGAGTGGTATGGCCTGTGCAGCAGAGTGACTAAGGAAGTGGTATGGCCTGTGCAGCAGAATGACTAGGGAAGTGGTATGGCCTGTGCAGCAGAGTGACTAAGGGAGTGGTATGGCCTGTGCAGCAGAGTGACTAAGGAAGTAGTATGGCCAGTGCAGCAGAGTGACTAAGGGAGTGGTGTGGCCTGTGCAGCAGAGTGACGAATGGAGTGGTATGGCCTGTGCAGCAGAGAGAGTAAGGAAGTAGTATGGCTTGTGCAGCAGAGAGACTAAGGGAGTGGTGTGGCCTGTGCAGCAGAGAGACTAAGGAAGTGGTATGGCCTGTGCAGCAGAGAGACTAAGGGAGTGGTATGGCCTCTGCAGCAGAGAGGTGTGAGGTGTGGTGGTAGTGGTGGACAGCCTTTCAGTACACCAAGTTTACTGTGTGTCCCAAATGGCAGTGCACTATTCAGAAAAGGGTGCTATTTGGGACGAAGCATGATATACCCGCGTCCACTTCCGCATCAGGAGCAGCATCAGGAGCAGGAGCAGCATCAGGAGCAGCATCAGGAGCAGCATCAGGAGCAGCATCAGACACAGCATCAGGAGCAGCATCAGGAGCAGCATCAGGAGCAGCATCAGGAGCAGCATCAGGCACAGCATCAGGAGCAGCATCAGGAGCAGCAGCAGGTAAGGCATCAGGAGCAGCATCAGGAGCAGCAGCAGGTAAGGCATCAGGAGCAGCATCAGGAGCAGCAGCAGGTAAGGCATCAGGAGCAGCATCAGGAGCAGCAGCAGGTAAGGCATCAGGAGCAGCAGCAGGTAAGGCATCAGGAGCAGCATCAGGAGCAGCATCAGGAGCAGCATCAGGAGCAGCAGCAGGTAAGGCATCAGGAGCAGCAGCAGGTAAGGCATCAGGAGCAGCATCAGGAACAGCATCAGGAGCAGCATCAGGAGCAGCAGGTAAGGCATTGTTAGGTGAAGATAGATAAAACCTCCTCTGAGGATCAGCACCCGTTGTGTTCATCTGACTCGTCTTATCTTTCTTAGTTTGGTCGGCATCTTTCCTCGCGGTTAGAAACTAACTGTTCCGTTGCTCTTTTCCTCAAGTTGCTATAGAAACTAATACCACGTTTCACAATAGTCCTTATCCATTTTTCCAAAGGACCTTTCTACTACCTGAGTCCACAACAGGTAAACTGAGAAAGAGAGGACAGTTGAAGAAGAACGAAGAAGAAGGGGCGAGACATGGGAATAATAAAAAGATAAACAGTTTGACCTTCTGTTTCTGCCAATTTCCTCTCTGCCGCCTGTCCTCTCTTCCTTTAGTCCTCGCTCTTTTCCTTCCCCCTCTCTCTCTCTCTCTCTCTCTTCACCCTTGGAGGGATAAATAGCATTGCTGTGCTTTGATAGCCCCAGTCCCAAACAGCCAGCCGCTGCCGATAAATTAAAGGAACTTTACCCATTTCTCTCTGTGAGAAAGAAGTTGCTATTAGGGTCCCTATAGCCACAGGGCCCTTCCCTCCTTCACTGCAGAGCTTTGTAGATTGCCTGCTTGGTTTAAGGTGCTATTGAGTGCTCACCGGGACAATTACACGGCAGGACCCCCCTCCCACCCTCCGGAAATATCCCCCACCCCACTGTCTGTCCTGTACCTCTGCGCTGGTGTTGTGGGAGATGCTGTCCATGATAAGATGGGAATAATGTGTGTGTGTGGTACGGGGATAGTGTGTATTTCCGTGCGTGTGTGCGTGTGCGTGTGTGTGCGTGTGTGTGTGTGTGTGTGTGTGTGTGTGTGTGTGTGTGTGTGTGTGTGTGTGCGTGCGTGCGTGTGCGTGTGTGTGTGTGTGCGTGCCTGCGTGCCTGCGTGCCTGCGTGCCTGTGTGCGTGCGTGCGTGTGTGTGTGTAGCGATAATGGGTCTCTGAATGGGTTGAGAATAAAGTATCATGGCCATAGTGCCTGGAGTCAGACAGTGATACTAATGCAAATGCTTTTTACCCCCCCCCATATCCTCTCCTACCCGTCTGGCATAATGATAGCCCCTACAAACAGACAGAGAAACACAGCCAGGTTGATATATAAATAAAAATAGCACACACCTTTACTGAAAATGATGTTATGTTGCCTTTAGGGAGCTTAACAAACACCCGGGTACATACCCTGTAGGTCTCGTCTATTCCCCACTTTCCTTCCTCATATTTTTATCATTTGATAAAGAGCCAGGTTTTCTGTGAAGAGCGATAATAGCCATGTTAAGAAGAAACACTCTGGATTGTAAAAAAAAATAAAATACTTGACCCTGAAACCTGGCATGTCAATCTCATCTCAGACTCGTTTGAGAAACCAAGTTGTATTTTTCACAAAATAACACAAACAAACAAAAGTTTGCTATATTCACGCCCCCCCCCCCCCCACCCACATATTGTTCAATCTAAAAAGCATGAATTGTTACATGTCACTGTTTCTTTACAAGGGTATTCGACTGGTATTGTACTGCAAGCGTCTCAAAATCCAACTTCTTTTCTTGCTGAATGAGTGTTTCTAAGTCTTTTCAGTTGAACAAAATGTAAACAATCCACAGCTATTGTTTCTCTTTCAGCTGGAGCATCATGCCTCCAAGGAGAGTATCTTTCCCAACGCAAGGCCGCCAGCAAGGCCAGTCTGATCCAGAGAGTATGCAGCAGGAGAAAGAGAGAGAGAGAGAGAGAGAGAGAGAGAGAGAGAGAGAGAGAGAGAGAGACAGAGAGAGAGAGAGAGAGAGAGAGAGACAGAGAGAGAGAGAGAGAGAGAGAGAGAGAGAGAGAGAGAGAGAGAGAGAGAGAGAGAGAGAGAGAGAGAGAGAGAGAGAGAGAGAGAGAGAGAGAGAGAGAGAGGAGAAAGTGATCCAGGATCAGTACGAGATAAATCTTAGATTCAAAAGTGAAACAGAAGGCTTCTATCTCAGTGTAGACAGACAGGCTCAGTACTGATCCCACATTTGTACAGCGCAGGGCCATACGGGAAGACCACGCCACATACAGCTCCTCCATCCAACAACCTCCTCCGAGCTACCCCCACAGCCCAGCCTGCTGCCTGGGGGCTTTCACAAGACAACCAGACAGACACTCTCAGAACTGATAGAGAAGGGGACCAGCTAATCGAGGAACATGCAGGCCCGGTCTGTCTTGATCTTGGGCCTGGTTTCTCCTCTCAGCTCTGTAGAGAAACAGAGAGAGAGAGAGAGACAGACGGAGGGTTCTCATTGCTCCCTTTCTTTCCCCCTACTCTCCTCTCTCTGCTCCCTTTCTTTCCCCCTACTCTCCTCTCTCTGCTCCCTTTCTTTCCCCCTACTCTCCTCTCTCTGCTCCCTTTCTTTCCCCCCTACTCTCCTCTCTCTGCTCCCTTTCTTTCCCCCCTACTCTCCTCTCTCTGCTCCCTTCTTTTCCCACTACTCTCCTCTCTCTGCTCCCTTTCTTTCCCCCCTACTCTCCTCTCTCTGCTCCCTTCTTTTCCGCCTACTCTCCTCTCTCTGCTCCCTTTCTTTCCCCCCTACTCTCCTCTCTCTGCTCCCTTTCTTTTCCCCCTACTCTCCTCTCTCTGCTCCCTTTCTTTTCCCCCTACTCTCCTCTCTCTGCTCCCTTTCTTTTCACTGAGTTTGGCCCTCAGAGGCTAAGCTCCTTTTATTTTAATGGTGTCAGTTTGCAAAGGCTCCTGTATTGTCTTTCTGAAAGGCTGTGTGACTTCGCTATACAGTAGCTACTTACAGTAATATGCCTTGGGGTCTTTCTAGCTTTAGAAGGATGAACGGAATCATTGAAGACTCATTAATAGGAATACAGTAACTCGTTTAAACCAACGAAACAGCCGGGCAGAAAGGAAATTCTCACCATGACCAATGTGTCATGTATTATACTGTTACCACTATTGTAAAGTGGCTGTTCCACTGGATGTCATAAGGTGAACGCACCAATTTGTAAGTCGCTCTGGATAAGAGCGTCTGCTAAATGACTTAAATGTAAATGTAAATGTTACCTTTCATATTAATAACTATACTTCAATTATATACTTTAACCATTTCTTCTTGAAACAGAGGAAATATAGATACTGCTCTGCATATATTCAGTAGGAGGATGAAACACCCAGCCCACCATTTATATTTAAGTCCATTAAAGTGATTCTATTTCCAGTGGAAAGCCGGAGCCCGCCAGTTTAAGTTATAAATGGTCAGGCCCGTCCAGTTACACAATGCCTTTGTAATATATCATTTGGCTTCCCAGTGTCCTAATATCTGGGTAAAGTTTCATAAGGGTTGCCTTTTACGTGGCCTTTGCTAAGTGGTCTTAGCTCTGCTGTGATAGGCCTGCGTGTGTGCTGGGTAGCTTCTGCAGATAGCAGCTCTTGGTGACATGGTTTCTCTCCTAGGACCCTCCCTGGCAGAAGGCAACAGAACGGGAATCTGGAAGAGAAAGGAGGGAATTGACACAGAGCTTGGCTAGCAGCCAGAGCCAGCCTCCTCGTGTCTAACGTAGGAAGGAACGAACGGGGGGGTATTTAAACACCGAGGAGAGGGGACAGCTTCACAGCGGCAGATTAATTCAGCTTTTTATTCACTAAATAAAAGAGACTTTGAATTATGAAGAGATAGCAGGATTAGAGACCTCTCTTTCCAACCCCAATCTACAGTCTTTTTCATTTCCACTTCATTACAATTCTTTTTGAAGTATTTTAATGTGGACAAAGGGAGAAGAAGAGACAGAAAGCAGCAGAAAATATTAAATATCATTAAACTGTATTAAACATAAGCCTGTGCCTTCCTATTTTTTCTTTTCCATAGTCATATTGATCCTACCCTTCTCTCACTTCTCAATTATCAACTTTCATTGTAGGTTCAGACAAGTGCAAAAAATGAAATTGACTTCTATCTCCTATTCATCCCAGGGGCTACGGGTCTGTGTGGCGGGGGTTTTCACTCCCTCGCACTCCTCTTCTCACACTTTAAAAACCCCACTCCAAATCTGTCAGCTGGGGTGAGGGTGGTGTGCCCCGTACAGCTCGTGCTTGAAAGGAGGGGCGGAGGTTGTCACGGTTTCCGAGGTTCTCTTGGCCTCTTTGAGGGGGCAGTCAGAGGTCAGGGGTCAACCATCAAGCACAGTCTAATGGATAAACACTCCAATAAAACGCACTGTAAGTAGATAGGGTACAGTATTATACAGTATCTCTTGGCAACCAACCTCTGTTGAATTAATATTAATCTGCGCTTGACTGTATGAAAACATTTGCCTACTTTTTTGTGCTTCCTTTAAAGAAGTTGAAGCCTTGTCAGGGCTGTATTGAACCCTCACATGACTGGCGATCTGAGCTCTCTCTCTCTCCAAACCCAGGCATACATGCAGCCGGAGGAATTTGATTGTGTCGGAGGATTCTCTCTGTCAGACAACCGGTCCATAATCTCTGGGTATTCTTTGTGCCGGAGGATTACCAGTCAAAGTGTTACCACATATTTACCACTCCGCCACTAACTCTCTACAGGCTCTCTCCTTCCTTCCCACTAACTCTCTCTCTCTCTCTCTACAGGCTCTCTCCTTCCTTCCTCGCATCTGCCTGCCTGCCTGCGTGGAGCCCCAGCCACGGCTAAGCCACATTTAACACAGGAAATCAAGCTGAGGTTTAGGACAACTCTATCCCGAATCTAAGAGTGTGTTCTCTATTCATGTATATAAATAAATAACATGGAGATAGAGGATATTTGAGCCAGGAGTTTGAACACAGATTTGACACTAGGGATTACCTGTGTAAACAGTGTGTAGTCTAGATGGTAGTCTATGTGTTTGTTTATGTGGAAAGCCCTTGACTCAGTCCTCCCAAGGGAAAGCTGTTAGAGCCCATAGTAAACACTGAAAGGTGTTCGGCCCCATAATAAACACTGAAGGGTGTTCAGCCCCATAATAAACACTGAAAGGGGTTCGGCCCCATAATAAACACTGAAGGGTGTTAGGTCCCATAATAAACACTGAAGGGTGTTAGGTCCCATTATAAACACTGAAAGGGGTTCGGCCCCATAATAAACACTGAAGGGTGTTCAGCCCCATAATAAACACTGAAGGGTGTTCAGCCCCATAATAAACACTGAAGGGTGTTAGGTCCCATTATAAACACTGAAAGGGGTTCGGCCCCATAATAAACACTGAAGGGTGTTAGGTCCCATAATAAACACTGAAGGGTGTTAGAGCCCATAGTAAACACTGAAGGGTGTTAGGTCCCATAATAAACACTGAAGGGTGTTAGGTCCCATTATAAACACTGAAAGGGGTTCGGCCCCATAATAAACACTGAAGGGTGTTCAGCCCCATAATAAACACTGAAGGGTGTTCAGCCCCATAATAAACACTGAAGGGTGTTAGGTCCCATTATAAACACTGAAAGGGGTTCGGCCCCATAATAAACACTGAAGGGTGTTCAGCCCCATAATAAACACTGAAGGGTGTTAGGTCCCATAATAAACACTGAAGGGTGTTAGGTCCCATAATAAACACTGAAGGGTGTTAGGTCCCATAATAAACACTGAAGGGTGTTAGGTCCCATAATAAACACTGAAGGGTGTTAGGTCCCATAATAAACACTGAAAGGGGTTTGGCCCCATAATAAACACTGAAGGGTGTTCAGCCCCATAATAAACACTGAAGGGTGTTAGGTCCCATAATAAACACTGAAGGGTGTTAGGTCCCATAATAAACACTGAAGGGTGTTAGGTCCCATAATAAACACTGAAGGGTGTTAGGTCCCATAATAAACACTGAAGGGTGTTAGGTCCCATAATAAACACTGAAGGGTGTTAGAGCCCATAATAAACACTGAAGGGTGTTAGGTCCCATAATAAACACTGAAGGGTGTTAGGTCCCATAATAAACACTGAAGGGTGTTAGGTCCCATAATAAACACTGAAGGGTGTTAGGTCCCATAATAAACACTGAAGGGTGTTAGGTCCCATAATAAACACTGAAGGGTGTTAGAGCCCATAATAAACACTGAAGGGTGTTAGGTCCCATAATAAACACTGAAGGGTGTTAGGTCCCATAATAAACACTGAAGGGTGTTAGGTCCCATAATAAACACTGAAGGGTGTTAGAGCCCATAATAAACACTGAAGGGTGTTCGGCCCCATAATAAACACTGAACACCAGTCAATACTAGATCATCTCTGTGTAAATAAGATTTCTGTGTCTATGTTTCAGGTGCTCATATAAAATATTTAAATTGTCTGTTAAGACATACAGATATTGTTTTTATGTCATATTTTGATATAACCTTCATTTTGCCAGGGAGTCATCTCTTTCACAGACGAGCCCTGCATGAACACAACAATCCACATAAATTACACTACACATATCTATATACACATAAATTACACTACACATAAATTACACTACACATAAATTACACTACACATATCTATATACACATAAATTACACTACACATAAATTACACTACACATATCTATATACACATAAATTACACTACACATATCTATATACACATAAATTACACTACACATATCTATATACACATAAATTACACTACACATATCTATATACACATAAATTACACTACACATATCTATATACACATAAATTACCCTACACATAAATTACCCTACACATATCTAGTATATACACATAAATTACACTACACATATCTATATACACATAAATTACACTACACATATCTATATACACATATCTATATACACATAAATTACACTACACATATCTATATACACATAAATTACACTACACATATCTATATACACATATCTATATACACATAAATTACATAAATTACACTACACATAAATTACACTACACATATCTATATACACATAAATTACACTACACATATCTATATACACATAAATTACACTACACATAAATTACACTACACATAAATTACACTACACATATCTATATACACATAAATTACACTACACATAAATTACCCTACACATATCTAGTATATACACATAAATTACACTACACATATCTATATACACATAAATTACACTACACATATCTATATACACATAAATTAGACTACACATATCTAGTATATACACATCATTTACACTACACATATCTAGTATATACACATCATTTACACTACACACATCTATATACACATAAATTACACTACACATATCTATATACACATAAATTAGACTATACACATCTAGTATATACACATCATTTACACTATACATATACACATCATTTACACTACACATATCTATATACACATCATTTACACTACACATATCTAGTATATACACATCATTTACACTACACATATCTATATACACATCATTAACACTACACATATCTAGTATATACACATCATTTACACTACACATATCTATATACACATCATTTACACTACACATATCTAGTATATACACATCATTTACACTACACATATCTATATACACATCATTTACACTACACATATCTAGTATATACACATCATTTACACTACACATATCTATATACACATCATTTACACTATACATATACACATCATTTACACTACACATATCTATATACACATCATTTACACTACACATATCTAGTATATACACATCATTTACACTATACATATACACATCATTTACACTATACATATACACATCATTTACACTATACATATACACATCATTTACACTATACATATCTAGTATATACACATCATTTACACTACACATATACACATCATTTACACTATACATATACACATCATTTACACTATACATATACACATCATTTACACTACACATATACACATCATTTACACTATACATATACACATCATTTACACTACACATATACACATCATTTACACTATACATATACACATCATTTACACTACACATATACACATCAATTACACTATACATATCTAGTATATACACATCATTTACACTATACATATACACATCATTTACACTATACATATACACATCATTTACACTACACATATACACATCATTTACACTATACATATCTAGTATATACACATCATTTACACTATACATATACACATCATTTACACTATACATATACACATCATTTACACTATACATATCTAGTATATACACATCATTTACACTATACATATACACATCATTTACACTATACATATCTAGTATACACATCATTTTTACACTATACATATACACATCATTTACACTACACATATACACATCATTTACACTATACATATCTAGTATATACACATCATTTACACTATACATATACACATCATTTACACTATACATATCTAGTATATACACATCATTTACACTATACATATACACATCATTTACACTACACATATACACATCATTTACACTATACATATCTAGTATATACACATCATTTACACTATACATATACACATCATTTACACTACACATATACACATCAATTACACTATACATATACACATCATTTACACTATACATATACACATCATTTACACTACACATATACACATCATTTACACTACATATATACACATCAATTACACTATACATATACACATCAATTACACAGTACATGAAAAGCAAAACACAAATCATCCAAAACCCATTCTTCAGCAAATAAAAGGCTCTCTTAACGTCCTCCTGAATCGCCCCTAGAGGCACCAACTCCATAAACTTTAATGACTTTTTGGAGATCTTTCCACATGAGAGGTGCAAGAGAAAACGACATGCAGATTCAACCTAAATCAGTGGAGATCAAAGGGACCCTCATGGTTAGCCATCCCTGAGGTAAGGTCAGGCGTAAGTTTATGCAATAGAGCTTAATAGACACAAAAAAAAGAAGAAGAAGAAGAAGAGTGCAATGAATTGATCTACGAGTCTTCAAAAAAAGGACCAGCCTACTTTCTGATACAAAATGCAATGATTTGTACTAAACCGATCGCCTGTACTAAGGTGTAACACGCTACGATACACTGTGTCAGGTGGCTTCAATACGGTCGCAGCCGCATTCATAAAGACGATTTTTAGTCCATAACCAGACGGAACGATTCCTTTTCTGCTATTTAATGAAAGACAAGAGCTGTTCCTATAGAAGAAGACTATCTAAATTCTTAATTTCTTCACTATCTCATCAACGTTGCCTTTTGAAAAGATAGCTTGTCATCAGTCCAGATGGTCAGATATTTCATAAGCGGTGACACGGTCAGCGAGGGCACCATCCAAAGTACGTATCAATCATCAGATCCATTTGTTACGTAATAAGGAAAATAAACACACTTGGTTGATGGTTTAAACGCTCGTGTCGAAAAATTTAAAAGAAATCAAACGTTATTGGTCACATACACGTGTTTAGCAGA
Source organism: Oncorhynchus nerka (assembly GCF_034236695.1). Classification (NCBI taxonomy): domain Eukaryota; kingdom Metazoa; phylum Chordata; class Actinopteri; order Salmoniformes; family Salmonidae; genus Oncorhynchus; species Oncorhynchus nerka. Next base: position 93,176,374 of record NC_088419.1, on the reverse strand, counting down.
TGTTATTGGTTGCAAGGTTGTAAGCGAAATGCTCGGCGATCGCTAGTCAGTTATGTCTTATATTTGCCGGGGAAAGACGCTAAAGTAAACAGGGTCAAGAGGTCGTTGGAGTTGCCTTCCTTCCTCTTCCATCTGCCTCCTCTTATCTCTCCATCAGAACCCAAGTGTTTCATTCAAAGCCTGACTAGCAGGGCCTTGTGTCTGGCTGTTGTTATTGAAATAGAGCGGGGGGCCACCCCAGCCTAACACCCCCCCCCCCCCTTGCCCCCTGTCTGTCCTGAACAAGTGTATCTTCAGAAACACGCCCGTTTGTTATGGTAATGACCAGCGTGCCGCATGCTTCCCCCTCCGCTCTGTCTGAGTGTGTGTGTGTGTGTGTGTGTGTGTGTGTGTGTGTGTGTGTGTGTGTGTGTGTGTGTGTGTGTGTGTGTGTGTGTGTGTGTGTGTGTGTGTGTGTGTGTGTGTGGTGTGTGGGGTTATCTGCGTGCGTGTGTGTGTGTGTGTGGGGGGGGGGGTTGTGTTATAGTTTGCTCTGGGGTTTTGGGTGGACAAACGCACCAGGACAGAAACAAGGCCAGAGGGTATAAGGATATTAGGGGAGCAAGGTTTAACCAAAAGGCAGGAGCAGGACACATCACATTAACCAAAAGGCAGGACACATCACATTAACCAAAAGGCAGGACACATCACATTAACCAAAAGGCAGGACACATCACATTAACCAAAAGGCAGGACACATCACATTAACCAAAAGGCAGGACACATCACATTAAATACGGGTTATTTGGCTCGCAATGATATCTACTGTATAAATACGGGTTATTTGGCTCGTAATGATGTCTACTGTATAAATAAGGGGTATTTGGCTCGTAATGATATCTAATGTATAAATACGGGTTATTTGGCTCGTAATGATATCTACTGTATAAATACGGGTTATTTGGCTCGTAATGATGTCTACTGTATAAATACGGGTTATTTGGGTCGTAACGATATCTACTGTATAAATACGGGTTATTTGGGTCGTAACGACAGCAGAGACCTTTCTGGTTCCACATAGAACCATTCCCCTTACCAAAGAACCCTTGAAGAACCCTCTTTTAAGTGTGTAGTTCGCGTGAATGATGTATGTGCCTTTTTCATCAGTGCCAGAGTATACGTTTGTTAAACAGTACATTGTACAATCTATGCTCAGGTTGAACTCACACAACGCTTGATAAAAGCAGCATTTCATATTGTAGTCGGCGGTTATTTGAAGTATTACTCGATGTTACAACAACTACAAATACAGCAATAAACTACCTTGTAAAAATGTTAATAACTTCTGATTGTTTACCCAGCCGTCTTCCCTACAACACAGTATCCACAGGCTGCAGTTGTACATCTTCTTGATGGGTTTTGTCCTCCACAGACAGAGGTAACTATTATGTCAGTCAACATGGCATTATGTAAGATCTTATTTCAATCGTTACGACAACAACAACAACAACAACAACAAAACGGTTGGGCCCAAACTGACAACCATATCGTATGTACTAAATAGGCAATCATTCAATATCTGATGCTGACAACAACATTCAGTGGCGAGAGTATCGTCTATTTGACAAGTCAGAAATCCCTGGCAAATAAACAAATAAAATAAATAAAAATCAGTCAACAATGTTTCAACCCAAATAGATGCAAGGGGGAAAGGAGACGCCAGATGTATTTAAAAAAAATATATATATATATATATATATACATCTGGCGTCTCCTTTCCCCCTACTGAACCAGTCCAAGTAGGCACTGGACATAATTGTAATAGTACATGAATTGATTCAAGCCACAGGCTGGTTTCTACTCCAGAAAACCACAGAAGAAAAGAAGATAGCACAATGAGGGACCTACGAGCAGAGAACGATGTCAAAGTCTGGTTGAAAGAACAGTCCGGTAAACAAACCTAATGCTCGACTGCATGTCGCGTGCTGCATTTCATACATTAAAATATGTTCAGTCACTGATATTGGCCCGTTATCTTAAAGGCTGAGAGGCAGACAGTAAATTTGCGGGCTGTGTGGAAGCGTGGGGCTGTTTCTGGAGACTGATAGAGGCCCTGAGCAGGAGATGCACAGCAGATATAATCTGTCTGTCTGTCTGGCAGGCAGGCAGGCTGGGAAAAGAGACGGTGAGAGAGAAAGAGAGGGAGGAGGAGGAGGAGGAGGAGGAGGGGTGACAGTCTGAGTGGATGGGGTGCACAGGGTAGACCAACGGACCAAAAGGCCCTGCCTCCAGAGAGACCCCCCCAACCGACCCCACACACACACATAAACACACACACATAAACACACATACAAAACCCTTGCCAAATGTCATATCACTCATGGGACATTCCCAATGGAAAATGATAACAAAGATGGGAACACCAAACAAGCAGACGTTGCCAGTGTGAGGTGTGCGGCAGGCAGCAACACTACCATGAGACACACAAAGGTAACAGGGAATTCAACCAAACACAGGGAGGGCCCTGTAGATTAGTCAGGAGGGGTGTGTGTGTGTGTGTGTGTGTGTGTGTGTGTGTGTGTGTGTGTGTGTGTGTGTGTGTGTGTGTGTGTGTGTGTGTGTGTGTGTGTGTGTGTGTGTGTGTGTGTGTTTGTGTGTGTGTGTGTGTGTGTTGTGTGTGTGTGTTTGTGTGTGTGTGTGTGTGTGTTTGTGCTACATTTCAAAAGCGTTAGGGGGGTCTCTCTCGTTCTCTCTCTCTCTCTCTCTCTCTCTCTCTCTCTCTCTCTCTCTCTCTCTCTCTCTCTCTCCCCACCTGGGCTGCATAAACCAGGCGGGATATTTAACCAGGATTATCTGCTGAGAGGAATCAGGTATGAGATGCAAGATGCTGTCGTGCTGAAAAATTCCATTTGTCAGATCACTGAGCTTCATGAATACTTTAGAAGGGAAAAAAATACACTGCTGCCATTCCCAGACTAATTACTCTTGTAATACACAGCCAGGCATAAGGCAAGTTAATATATGCACTTAATTTAAAGAAAGAAAAATGCTTTGAATTCCAATAATGCATACATTTTCAGGATCATAGCACTCCGTTATGCTAACCAGCAAGTCGGATGACAGAGTGGAAGGATTGCTAGAGTATGATTAACCTGCTAGTACAGGCTGAATGTATTTAGTTAGGGGGGGGGGGGGGGGGGGGTTTAGAGACTCTTAGCGGTATTTAAGAAAAGTTTAATTGGTTTGTTTGAGTGTAGCTACTTGTATGGGTGATTTGTTTGTGACAAAGTGGCTTTTAAAAAATATATATATATTTTTTAATTGAATATTTCCCATCGTATTCTGAATCTATAGCAGTGTAGACTAGCTACCAGTCACTTCATTGTGTCGTGAATGTCTTTCTCGTTCTCGGTTAGTTTCGCGGGTTCTAAAGGTCACAGCAACGACACAACATCGTGAATGTTATGATCACTGTGTGTCAGTGCTCCCTTACTGCTCCCTTACTGTGCTCCCTTACTGTGCTCCCTTACTCTGCTCCCTTACTCTGCTCCCTTACTGTTCAACACATCATTATACCCTACCTGCCCAGACCTTGCAATGACATTCCTCGTTCCGACTGCAGCCTTGTGGTCTCCGTCCCCACCAAACTTCACAGCCAAACACCTTCAAGATTCTTTAATAATCAGATAGGATGCTGATGCAAACAACGGCCTTAAAAATATAAAAAATAAATCAATGGAAGGTCCTGAGCTGCGCTGAGTAATTATTATTGGTGATGACTAGTATTGATTATGAGAGGTGAGTCTGTCAGATTTTCCATTTTATAGCCAGAACAGTTCTGAGGCACTTGACACAGTGGTTGGAGACGACCAAGTCGGCTCAAACAAGACGACTTCTCAATACATTATGAAATGAGTCCCAAATGAGACCCTATATACTTCCCTATTGGCCCTGGTCAAGACAAGTGCACTACGTAGGGAATTAGGATGTCATTTGGGATGCTACAGACAATGAAGTTCAGTCATATAACTTATTGCCATTGGAGGCAGCAGCAATCTACTCTGTAAGGAAGAAAAAACAATTTAATTGAATTGTAAAAATCCAAATCAATAGCTAATATAGCTGTTATCTCTGTACTTCTATGTATGCAATTATAGACAATGGATTTTGTTAGCTTCGGGGTTTTTTGTTAGCTTTGTTAGCGTTTTATTATTTGAATTAGGCCTCAATGTTTTACTTTGTGCTAGGTGTGGGTACACCTCCTGCTAATGTTTTGTGGTGAATTCCCAACACAAAGAAATATGTCATCATTAGTCTACAAATACCAGGTACAAGTGCAGATAAGATATAAGAAGGTATGAATGAGGTGAACGAGGCCTTCACTTTAGCTCTCAGGCAACATGTTTTAGGCATATTACTTCATCGAATTCTCACTTTTAAACAGACTGATCATTGGACAAGGTCACGCCCTCACACACACACACACACACACACACACACACACACACACACACACACACACACACACACACACACACACAACCGCTGTGTGTACGGCTGTACGGAAAGAGCGCTTCACACACACAACCGCTGTGTGTATGGATGTACGGAAGAACGCTTCACACACACATTTTTCCTTTGTCATTCCCCACAGCGTCCAGGGCGAAGCCGGAGGCAGAAAGAGCCCTATTACCTCAGTTAGACAAGTGAGTGATGTTTAGTTTTTACAGAGACAGATTGGCTGCAAGGTTGCAGAGATTAGTGGCATCTGGGGCTTTAAAGAATGCTGCAAATTGTGGCCTTTCTTTAAGGTTGGCGATAAGACATTAAATGAAGGCAGCGTCCTTATCAGCCCAATGCTACCACATAAATCACTACAGCCTCCGTTCTCCCCTCCTCCCTGCCCTCCTCCTGCCTCCTCTCTGCACCTTTCCTACGTTCTCCCTGCTCCTCTCCTCCTCCCTGCTCTCGTCATCCTCCTACTCCCCTCCAACCTGCTCCCCTCCTCCTGCTCCTGCTCCTGCTCCTCCTTTTCCTGCTCCCTTCCTCCTCCTGCTCCCCTCCTCCTCTTTTCTCTCCTCCTCTCTGCTCCACTCCTCCTCCCTGCTCCCCTCCTCCTCTTTGCTCCCCTCCTCCTCTCTGCTCCCCTCCTCCTCCCTTCTCCCCTCCTCCTGCTCCCCTCCTCCTCCCTTCTCCCCTCCTCCTGCTCCCCTCTTCCTCCCTTCTTCCCTCCTCCCTGTTTTCCTCCCCTCCACCTGCTCCCCTCCTCCTCCCTTCTCCCCCTCCTCCTGCTCCCCTCCTCCTCCCTTCTCCCCTCCTCCCTTCTCCCCTCCTCCTCCTCCCCTCCTCCTGCCCCCTCCTCCCTCCCTTCTCCCCTCCTCCTCCTCCCCTCCTCCTCCCTTCTCCCCTCCCTCCCCTCCTCCCTCCTCCCCTCCTCCTCCCTTCTCCCCTCCTCCTGCTCCCCTCCTCCCTTCTTCCCTCCTCCCTGCTCTCCTCTTACCTCCTCCTGTACCCCTGGTGGTTCTTATAAACATCATTGGTCTGGGCTGGGGAGATCCCACCACCAGTATACAACCCCAATCACCACAACACACATACACACAACATCACCATCCCACAACATGTGTCTCCTAATTCATCCTCCACACACAGCACAGACAGTACATTACAAACAGGCAGTACATGACACACACACAGTACATTACACACAGGTAGGAATTTAAGGAATATGTCCTTAAACACTCCAGCCAGCTGGTCTGCGCATGCTCTGAGGACGTGGCTAGGGATGCTGTCTATCAGAACTCAGGATAAGACCCAGATGCAGACAGCTAGAATCACAAATGTTTATTGACCCAAACAAGGGGCAGGCAAACGACAGTTCAAGAGGTCCGTAATCCAGGGCAGAGTCAGAAAGTTACAGAATGGCAGGCAGGCTCGGGGTCAGGGCAGGCAGAGGTTCGTAATCCAGGGCAGAGTCAGAAAGTTACAGAATGGCAGGCAGGCTCGTGGTCAGGGCAGGCAGAGTTTCATAATCGGGTCAGAGTCAGGCAGGTACAGAATGGCAGGCAGGCTCGGGGTCAAGGCAGGCAGAGTTTCATAATCGGGTCAGAGTCAAGCAGGTACAGAATGGCAGGCAGGCTCGGGGTCAGGGCAGGCAGAATGGTCAGAACCGGGGAAACTATGAAACAGAAACTTGAGAAAACAGGAAGACGGGAAAGAACGCTGGTAAGACCTGACATGACAAGACGAACTGGCAACAGACAAACAGAGAACACAGGTATAAATACACTGGGGATAATGGGGAAGATGGTTGACACCTGGAGGGGGCTGGAGACAATCACAAAGACAGGTGAAACAGATCAAGGTGTGACACCGTCTGGCCCGGCAGCCTTGTGAGGGTTAGCACGCTTTAATGTCTTACTCACATCGACCACGGAGAACAAGAGCCCACAGTCCTTGGGAGTGGGCTGCGTCCATGGCACTGTGTTAACCTCAAAGTGGGACGAAGAAGGTGTTTAGTTTGTCCGGGAGCAAGACGTCATTGTCCGCGATTCTGATGGTTTTCCCTGTGGAATCCCTGATTGTCTGTAGACCCTGTCACATACATCTCGTGTCTGAGCCGTTGAGTTGCAACTCCACTTTGTCTCTGTACTGACAGCTCACCCTATTTTCCCCATGTCAATCAGGAGGCACTGTAACTAGCTTCCTTACAATATGTGATGAGTGAGTGTTTTGCAAAAATTAATGCAAAAAACAGAAATATCACCTACACACATTCTCATTTGAAGCAGCCGCCATATTCCCAGTCATGGTTAAATTTGGTGGTTCACGCTTTCAGTTTTGCTTGAATGCTGCCATAGATCCACGGTTTCTGGTTTGGATAGGTTTTAATAGTCACAGTGGGAACAACATCCCCTATACACTTCCTGATGAACTCACTCACCGTCTCCGTGTATACGTCAACGATATTCTCAGAGGCTATCCGGAATTTATCCCAGTCTGCGTGATCAAAACCATCTTGAAGCAGGGTACTTCTGCCTATAGGAGGGGAGAAAATGGAGTCTTGATCTGACCTTGTTGGCATCCTGGAACGGGGAGTAACTGTGGTCAAGCATTTTAGCAGCTTGAGTACTACGGTCAATGTGTTGATAGAACTTCGGTATCGTTTTCATCAAATGTTCTTTGTTAAAAATCCCCAACTACAATAAATGCGGCCTCAGGATTTGTAATTTCTAGTTTGCACAAAGTCCAGTGTTGTTCCTTGAGGACCGTCGTGGTATTGGCTTGAGGTGGGATATACACGGCTGTGGCTATAACAGAAGAGAATTCTCTTGGAAGGTAATACGGTCGGCATTTGATTGTGATGTATTCTAAGTCGGGAGAAGAAAAGGACTTGAATTCCTGTACGTTACCACAATCACACCATGAATCATGAGACATGCACCCCCGCCTTTCTTTTTCCGGAGAGTTCTTTATTCCTGTCTGCGCAATGTACTGAGGACCCAACTGGCTGTATGGATGGACAGGGACAGTATATCCGGAAAGAGCCATGATTCAGAACATTACACACAGGCAGTAGTTTACACACAGGCAGTACATTACACACAGGCAGTAGATTACACACAGGCAGTACATTACACACAGGCAGTAGATTACACACAGGCAGTAGATTACATACAGGCAGTAGATTACACACAGGCAGTAGATTACATACAGGCAGTACATTACACACATGCAGTACACTACACACAGGCAGTACATTACACACAGGCAGTAGATTACATACAGGCAGTACATTACACACAGGCAGTAGATTACACACATGCAGTACATTACACACAGGCAGTACATTACATACAGGCAGTACATTACACACAGGTAGTAGATTACACACAGGCAGTAGATGTCTCAGCCTCCAGTATTTATGCTGCAGTAGTTTATGTCGGGGGGCTGGGGTCAGTTTGTTATATCTGGAGTACTTCTCCTGTCCTATTCGGTGTCCTGTGTGAATCTAAGTGTGCGTTCTCTAATTCTCTCCTTCTCTCTTTCTTTCTCTCTCTCGGAGGACCTGAGCCCTAGGACCATGCCCCAGGACTATCTGACATGATGACATCCTTGCTGTCTCCAGTCCACCTGGCCGTGCTGCTGCTCCAGTTTCAACTGTTCTGCCTTATTATTATTCGACCATGCTGGTCATTTATGAACATTTGAACATCTTGGCCATGTTCTGTTATAATCTCCACCCGGCACAGCCAGAAGAGGACTGGCCACCCCACATATGATCTCTCTAATTCTCTCTTTCTTTCTCTCTCTCGGAGGACCTGAGCCCTAGGACCGTGCCCCAGGACTACCTGACATGATGACTCCTTGCTGTTCCCAGTCCACCTGGCAGTACATTACACACAGGCAGTAGATTACACACAGGCAGTAGATTACACACAGGCAGTAGATTACAGGGCGGCAGGTAGCCTAGTGGTTAGAGCATTGGACTAGTACCTGAAAGGTTGCAAGATCGAATCCCCGAGCTGAAAAGGTAAATATCTGTCGTTCTGCCCCTGAACAAGTCAGTTAATTGCCTAGTTAAATCAATTATAGGCAATACAATACACACAGGCATTAGAAACCTCTGTTGTCCACTTCTGCCTCTATTTCTTTATTTATCTCTCTCCCTCTCACTTTTAGTATCTCCTTCCCTCCCCCTCTCTAACCCTCTGTCTTTGTCTATCTCCCTCCCTCGTCCCCCTCTCTTCCCCTCTGTCTTTATCTTTAGTGATTTGTTATTTTTATTTTTACTTAACACTTATTCTTCTTGAAACTGCATTGTTGGTTAAGGGCGCTAAAGCAAGGGAAATAGATAATGAACAAAAGTGAATTCAACAATACAAATTAACAGTAAACATTACACTCACAGAAGTTCCAAAATAATAAAGACATTTTAAATGTAATATAATGTCTATATACAGTGTTGTCGCAATGTGCAAATAGTTAAAGTACAAAAGGGAAAATAAATAAACGTAAATATGGGTTATATTTACAGTAGTGTCCGTTCTTCACAGGTTGCCCTTTTCTTGTGGCAACAGGTCACAAATCTTGCTGCTGTGATGGCCACACTGTGGTATTTCACCCAGTAGATATGGGAGTTTGGGTTTGTTTTTTAATTCTTTGTGGATCTGTGAAATCTGAGGGATATATGTGTCTCTAATATGGTCATACACTTGGAAGGAGGTTAGGAAGTGCAGCTCAGTTTCCACCTCATTTTGTGGGCAGTGTGCACATAGCCTGTCTTCTCTTGAGAGCCAGGTCTGCCTACGGGGGCCTTTCTCAATAGCAAGGCTATGCTCACTGAGTCTGTACATAGTCAAAGCTCTCTTTAAGTTTGGGTCAGTCACAATGGTCAGGTATTCTGCCACTGTGCACTCTCTGTTTAGGGCCAAATAGCATTCTAGTTTGCTCAGTTTTATAGTCAATTCTTTCCAATATGTCAAGTAATTATATTTGTGTTTTCTCATGATTTGGTGGTGTCTAATTGTGTTGCTGTCCTGGGGCTCTTTCTCCCTCTGTCTTTCTCTTTCTCTCTCCCTCCCCCTTCTCTCTCTGTTTCTCTTTCTCCCTCCCTCCCCCCTTCTCTCTCCCGCTGTCTTTCTCTATCTCTCTCCCTCCCCCTTTTCTCTCTCTTTCTCTATCTCTCTCCCTCCCCTTCTCTTTCTCTTTCTTCCCTCCCTCCCTCCCCCCCTTCTCTCTCCCTCTCTCTTTCTCTTTCTCCCTCCCTCCCCCTTCTCTCTCTCTTTCTCTTTCTCCCTCCCTCCCTTCTCTCCTCTCCCTCTCCCTCTCTCTCCTCTCTCTTTCTCTCTTTTCTCCCCCTCCCCTCCCTTTCTCTCTCTTTCTCTATTTCTCTCTCCTCCTCCCCTTCTCTCTCCCTCTCTCTTTCTCTTTCTCCCTCCCTCTCCCTCCTTTCTCTATTTCTCTCCCTCCCCTTCTCTCTCCCTCTCTCTTTCTCTTTTCTCCCTCCCTCCCCATTCTCTCTTTATCTTTCTCCCTCCCTCCCCTCTCTCCTATCTTTCTCCCCTCCCTCCCCTTCTCTCTCCCTCTCTCTTTCTCTTTCTCCCTCCCTCCCCCCTTCTCTCTCCCACTGTCTTTATCTATCTCTCTCCCTCCCCCTTCTCTCTCCCTCTGTCTTCTCATTGTGTGTTACGTATTCAAAAGTCTTCAAAGGACGGTATTCGTTCTCCCTTCAAGTGCTATCAGACTTTAATCCAGAGAAAAACACTGACACTTCAGTACCAATTCAACTGAATGGAGGATGAGAAAACAGCTTTTAATGGGATATTGTCTTACTCAAACCCAACGGAGAATAGAGTGGATAGCTTGAGCTTTAATGAGCCTGTGTTAAGTGATTCACATATTTCAAAGGGTTTTTAAAAGGTTCCGCCAGAAGTAGCCTATTTTTTGTTGTGTTTTTGACAGCTCCAAATCCTTTGAGCTCAGATCATCAGTATCTATTGTTTGATATCTGGAAAACATAAATAGTGATTCTAATGTTCTTTTTGTCATGACTCACTAGTTCCAGCCTCAGTGGCGACTGGTTGTAATATCAGTTACAACTCACTGGAGGCGGAGCCACATGTGACAGGAAATTATGATAGACGGTACACTGCGTGCAATGGTGAATGACTGGATCACTTTAGCTAGGTGAGCTACGGTGAGTCCAGCATTCTCTAAGACGTTAGGTGAGCTATGGTGAGTCCAGCATTCTCTAAGACGTTAGGTGAGCTACGGTGAGTCCAGCATTCTCTAAGACGTTAGGTGAGCTACGGTGAGTCCAGCATTCTCTAAGACGTTAGGTGAGCTATGGTGAGTCCAGCATTCTCTAAGACGTTAGGTGAGCTACGGTGAGTCCAGCATTCTCTAAGACGTTAGGTGAGCTACGGTGAGTCCAGCATTCTCTAAGACGTTAGGTGAGCTACGGTGAGTCCAGCATTCTCTAAGACGTTAGGTGAGCTACGGTGAGTCCAGCATTCTCTAAGACGTTAGGTGAGCTACGGTGAGTCCAGCATTCTCTAAGACGTTAGGTGAGCTAAGGTGAGTCCAGCATTCTCTAAGACGTTAGGTGAGCTAAGGTGAGTCCAGCATTCTCTAAGACGTTAGGTGAGCTACGGTGAGTCCAGCATTCTCTAAGACGTTAGGTGAGCTAAGGTGAGTCCAGCATTCTCTAAGACGTTAGGTGAGCTACGGTGAGACCAGCATTCTCTAAGACGTTAGGTGAGCTACGGTGAGTCCAGCATTCTCTAAGACGTTAGGTGAGCTACGGTGAGACCAGCATTCTCTAAGACGTTAGGTGAGCTACGGTGAGACCAGCATTCTCTAAGACGTTAGGTGAGCTACGGTGAGACCAGCATTCTCTAAGACTTTAGGTGAGCTAAGGTGAGTCCAGCATTCTCTAAGACGTTAGGTGAGCTAAGGTGAGTATTCTCATTGGTTATAGTTACAGCTGTGTATATTCCCCCTCAAGCTGATACCACAACAGCCCTCAAAGTACTTCACTGGCCTTTATACAAACTGGAAACCACATATCCCGAGGCCGGATTTTATCAAAGAAATGTTTTGAAAAACGTGACCAAAGTTCTATCAACACATTGACTGTAGTACTCGCGCTACTAAAACATTCATCCACTAATAGACCAACTTCCGGTATGCCAACAAGGCCCTCCCCCGCCAACCCGTTTGTCTTGCTTCCGGACAAGCTAAGCAACTTCTTCGCCCGTTATGAGGATGACACAGTACCACCAACGCGGCTCGCTACCAAGGACTGTGGGATCTCCTTCTCTGTGGCCAATGTGAGTAAGACATTTAAGCGTGTTAACCCTCGCAAGGCTGCCGGCCCAGACGGCATCCTTAGCCGCGTCCTCAGAGCATGCACAGACCACCTGGCTGTTTACGGACATATTCAATCTCTCCCTATCCCAGTCTGATGTCCCACATGCTTCAAGATGTCCATCATTGTTCCTGTACCCAAGAAAGCAAAGGTAACTGAACTTAATTAATATTGTCCCATAGCACTCACTTCTGTCATTATGAAGTGCTTTGAGAGACTAGTCAAGGATCATATCATATCACCTCCACCTTACCTGCCACCCTAGACCCACTTCAATTTGCTTACCGCCCCAATAGATCCAGAGACGATGCAATCGCCAATGCACTGCCCTATGCCCTACCCCATCTGGACAAGAGGAATACCTATGTAAGAATGCTGTTCATTGACTATAGCTTAGCATTCAACACCATAGTACCCTCCAAGCTCATCATTAACCTTGAGGCCCTGGGTCTGAACCAAGCCCTGTGCAACTGGGTCCTGGACTTCCTGACGAATCGCACCCAGGTGGTGAAGATAGTAAACAACACCTCCACTTTGCTGATCTTCAATACAGGGGTCCCACAAGGGTGTGTGCTCAGCCCCCTCCTGTACTCCCTGTTTACCCATGACTGTGTGACCACGCACGCCTCCAACTCAATCATCAAGTTTGCAGACGACACAACAGTAGTAGGCCTGATTATCAACAATGACGAGACAGCCTACAGGGAGCAGGTGAGGGTCCTGGGAGTGTGGTGCCAGGAAAATAACCTCTCACCCAACGTCAACAAAACAAAGAAGCTGATCGTGGACTTCCGGAAACAGCAGAGGGAGCACCCCCCTATTCACATCGACGGGACCGCAGTGTAGAAACTGGAAAGCTTCAAGTTCCTCGGCGTACACATCACAGACAAACTGAAATTGTCTCCCCACACAGACAGTGTGGTGAAGAAGGCGCAACAGCTGAGGGTGGTGTGGTCTGCCCATCGCATCACCGGGGGCAAACTGCCTGCCCTCCAGGACACCTACACCACCCGATGTCACAGGAAGGCCAAGAAGACCATCAAGGACAACAACCACCCGAGCCACTGCCTGTTCACCCCGCTATCATCCAGAAGGCGAGGTCAGTACAGGTGCATCAAAGCTGGGACCGAGAGTCTAAAAAACAGCTTCTATCTCAAGGCCATCAGACTGTTAAATAGCCATCACTAGCACATTAGAGGCTGCTGCCCTATATAGACTTGAAATCATCACTGGCCACTTTAATAATGTTGCACTAGTCACTTTAATAATGTTTACATATTTTCCATTACTCATTTCATATGTAAATACTATATTCTATACTATTCTACTGTATCTTAGTCTAATATTTATACGTTATTAATGCCATTCCTTTACTTTAGATTTGTGTGTATTGTTATGTACTTGTTAGATATCACTGCACTGTCGGAGCTAGAAACACAAGCATTTCGCTACACCCGCAATAATGTCTGCTAAACACGAGTATGTGACAAACAAATTTGATTTGATTTGATTTGATGCTCAAAGGGTCCTTCAATGTCAGATGTGTTATTTGTTTGACCAATAGGTGCCCTTCTTTGCGAGGCATTGGACAACCTTCCTGGTTTTTGCGGTTGAATCTGTGTTTGAAATGCACTCTTGACATAGGGACCGTACAGATAATTGTACGTGTGGGGTATAGAGATGATGTGTCATTCAAAAATCATGTCAAACACTATTATTGTACACAGAGTGAGTGAGTCCATGCAACTTAGTATGTGACTTGTTAAGCACATTTTTACTCCTGAACTTATTTAAGCATCACCATAATAAAAGGGGTTGAATACTTATTGACTCAAGACATTTCAGGGTTTCCTTTTGAAATCAGTAAAACTGTTGAAAAACAACATTCCACTTTGACGATATGGAGTATTGTGTGTGGGCCAGTGAATAAATTAATCTAAATTGAATAAATGTCATTTTAAATTCAACAGAATGAAGAAATAAGTCAAGGGGTGTGAAAACTTTCTGAAGGCACTGAATATGTACAGTCTCGGCACTGGTTCTCCCTGTATATGTACAGTCTCGGCACTGGTTCTCCCTGTATATAGCCATGTAATTTTCTACTTCCTGTATATAGCCATGTTATTTTCTACTTCCTGTCTATAGCCGTGTAATTTTCTACTTCTTTTATATAGCCATGTTATTTCCTACTTCCTGTCTATAGCCATGTTATTTTCTACTTCCTGTATATAGCCATGTTATTTTCTACTTCCTGTATATAGCCATGTTATTTTCTACTTCCTGTATATAGCCATGTTATTTTCTACTTCCTGTATATAGCCATGTTATTTCCTACTTCCTGTATATATCCATGTTATTTTCTACTTCCTGTATATAGCCATGTTATTTTATACTTCCTGTATATAGCCATGTTATTTTCTACTTCCTATATATAGCCATGTTATTTTCTACTTCTTGTCTATTGCCGTGTAATTTTCTACTTCCTGTATATAGCCATGTTATTTTCTACTTCCTGTCTATAGCCGTGTAATTTTCTACTTCTTTTATATAGCCATGTTATTTTCTACTTCCTGTATATAGCCATGTTATTTTCTACTTCCTGTATATATCCATGTTATTTTGTACTTCCTGTATATATCCATGTTATTTTCTCCTTCCTGTATATAGCCATATTATATTCTACTCTCTGTATAAAGACATTACATTTTTACTCTTTATTTTGTATTCGTTATTCACTGTGTATTTATTCCTCATGTTTTTTTAAATCTATATCTCTACATTGTTGGAAAATGACCTGTAAGTAAGCATTTTCACAGTTAGCAAAAATCACAGAGAAAGTTAAAGCCAAGCCAGTATTACAACCTATGTTCTTATAACTGTGTTTTTTTGCTCTATAACCAATTTGTTCATACCGCCACCGTGATATGCTATACAGGTGACAACAGAAAAGACAACAGTCACACAGTGGCAGAATCAATTCAACTACAACAAACATTCGTTTCATTACATCTGGAGAGCAACATCTGTCTGATGAAGTCCACAAAGCAAACATTACATGTTAAGCAAGTTAATGTTTTCAACAGTTATTGGACCTGCAGGGTGGTTAAGCAAGTTCATGTTTTCAACAGTTATAGGACCTGCAGCGTGGTTAAGCAAGTTAATGTTTTCAACAGTTATAGGACCTGCATGCAGTTATAGGTTAAGCAAGTTCATGTTTTCAACAGTTATAGGACCTGCAGGGTTGGTTAATGTTTTCAACAGTTATAGGACCTGCAGCGTGGTTAAGCAAGTTCATGTTTTCAACAGTTATAGGACCTGCAGGGTGGTTAAGCAAGTTAATGTTTTCAACAGTTATAGGACCTGCAGGGTGGTTAAGCAAGTTAATGTTTTCAACAGTTGTAGGACCTGCAGCGTGGTTAAGCAAGTTAATGTTTTCAACAGTTATAGGACCTGCAGGGTGGTTAAGCAAGTTCATGTTTTCAACAGTTATAGGACCTGCAGCGTGGTTAAGCAAGTTAATGTTTTCAACAGTTATAGGACCTGCAGGGTGGTTAAGCAAGTTCATGTTTTCAACAGTTATAGGACCTGCAGGGTGGTTAAGCAAGTTCATGTTTTCAACAGTTATAGGACCTGCAGGGTGGTTAAGCAAGTTCATGTTTTCAACAGTTATAGGACCTGCAGCGTGGTTAAGCAAGTTCATGTTTTCAACAGTTTACTAAACAACTACTGATTTTAGAACCACAGAGTTACCCACAAGTCAACACAAAGACAACAGGAGCACTGCCTCTGGTATTCCAGCACCATTTCAACGTCATCAAATCAACTAGGCTATATATATATATATATATATATGCTTAGTTTAAAACACTGAAAGCAAACTTAAAGATACCAAAAATAATCCAATCATAGTCCAATAGTCCAATAATTTGGCTGCTCATGGTACTCATTTTTTTGTGTGTGTGTGTGTGTGTGTGTGTGTGTGTGTGTGTGTGTGTGTGTGTGTGTGTGTGTGTGTGTGTGTGCGTGCGTGTGTGTGTGTGTGGGCGCAAGTAAAACAAAAATGGTTGACTCACCCTACATTTCATTTATTTTATTTATTTATTTCACCTTTATTTAACCAGATAGGCAAGTTGAGAACAAGTTCTCATTTACAATTGACCTGGTCAAGATAAAGCAAAGCAGTTCGACACATACAACGACACAGAGGTTACACATGGAGTAAAACAAACATACAGTCAATAATACAGTATAAACAAGTCTATATACGATGTGAGCAAATGAGGTGAGATAAGGGAGGTAAAGGCAAAAAAAACTAGACTAGTTGACCACCAGTGCCATCCTCCTCTCTTTCATGTTGACTAAACGGTCTCTGACTGTCATATATTTGGCAGTCATCTTTTGTTGACATAGGCTACCTAGCTAAAATGCTTGCTAGCCTAACTTCCTGACATGGGCAAGAATGAACCACCTAGGTTAGCTAGATATTTAACATTAGACTACTAGGCTATATCTAGACATCACACTGAACTTTAATTGTCTCAGGCCAGTGACATATTCACTTATGGTTAGATCAGAATCACTGTCATAATCATTGGCCTCTAAAGAAAAGTCAAAACCACATGTCCAAATTCCCATCTCCATCCATGGCCAAGGAAAGGGACCATTTGGCAACCTAGCTACTGCAGCACATCAACACAAGCAGACCCCAAACAGACACGTTTTTATGAAAGTGACCTTTTACTTAAGAAATGACTTGATTGGTTTTTCCGAAGCCTAATCCAAACCAGGACAACCCACAGTTATAAACTTAACTCAATGCGGATTGGCTAATGATTTATACTTTTTTATTTATCAAGATTGGTCAAATGCTTGCCGGCATCAATCAATCAAGTGCTACGCCGACAACATCAGAATCACATACATACATGGGCTACACATCCTGAGACAGAGGTTTCCCTCGCTCTCATGTTTTCTCTGGTTCAGATTAAGCCACTTGCGAATTGACGCCCCAAATTATGAAAACACAAAGATATATTAATTTATTCGTTTTAATTGTTTTATTGGTGAAATATCTGGGGAAGCCTGGCATTCCCTTGGTATCCATGAATGCACGCCACTGGTTGTCTACGAAGCATGTGACAAATGCAATTTGATGGTTGGCCGTGTGGCAGGTGACAGGGTAGTGAAAGTGTTGTGGAAGGCATGGAGGGACTGGGCCAGGGTCTGTATTCAAAGACAGTCTCAGACAAAGGATGCTGATCTAGAATCTAGTCTAGAATATATAGAATTCTAGAATATATAGAATCTAATCTAGAATATAATCTTATTTATTATGATCTAAAAAAGGCACAACTCATCATGCAACTCTCCTACTCTGAGACACTATTGTGAATACAGGCCCCTGTGTTGTGTTGGAGGAGGCCCGGGGGTGAGGAGATGGAGGGCCCGGTGTGGGCCCGGTGCTGTGTTGCAGGCCTAACTGAAGCGGAGCTCCAACCAGAGACAGATTAAGGACTGCAGTGCATTTATCTACAGCTTGTAAATGAGCAAGTGGCCAGTGTAGTTACTGCCAGACCAGGGTATTGGAACAAGGGGCTTAAGATGCTATCAGAGAATAGCAGGGCCTGCAGGCACTCTGTAGATTATGAAGAAAAGACAGTGGATAAAGTGTTGACAAACAATCACGGGGTTATTAGGCATTAATGATATGCTAAGTCTCTGTCTGGCCCTCCAACAGCAGTAAGCAGACCTTTGGGCTTCAACGTCACCTTATCAAGGTCAGGAGTAATCAGTTGACACTGGCTGGCTCAGAGGTCAGTCTGTTTCAATGGACCAGGTAGTACTGTATGACTCCGTGTGTGTCTATTGGTTTGTTTATCATTCATGATGACTAACCACCAATTTATGACCGTAAGTATATGTACTTTATTTATTTATTTATTTAAAGATATATATATGTATTTTTGTTTTATTCATTGATAGCATGTACCTAGGAATCGTTCCCAATTTTTCAAAAAGACATGAGGAACTTCCTGTGTGAATATGTATTCCGTTCTATTTCACAACCTCCATAATGTAGACAAAGAGACGCAGATCTCAATGCTCTCTGTGTTACATGTTGACAATGGTAACTGTATTATATTGTTGTCCGTTGTCGCCTTTTGCGATGCAGAATCCAAATTTGAGCCCAACCTTTAGCAAGGGGCTCAGCACCTACTTTCATACCCCTTCTCTCAAAAGCAAGATGAAACAAACCAGAAAGCAAGCAATTTTATTGTTCACTGGTATCTTTAATTGTGATGAAAAAAAAAGGGGGATTATGTAGATTTTGGTAAGCCTGCCTGACAAGACATATTTCAAAGTGAATGGGGCCATAGAACAGGAATATGTGTCAGTGTTGGGGCTTAGTGGAACGTCTCCTCAATAATAGGGTAATCCCAGAGTCTAGGGATCCCTCCTTTACCATCTCCCTGCCAAGAAGAGAAGAGAAAGAAGAGAAGAGAAGAGATGTCTACTGGTCTTCCATTATAACCTCTAGTCTCCACACAAAGAAGGGGAACCATTGAGCTGGTTACCCTCATACAATGTAAGGTGCTATGAGACCATAGTGAAAAATACCACAGAAATGAAAGACATTATTTTTTATTGTTGTTATAATAACAAGTAGTAGTAGTGGTAGTAGTAGTAGTGGTAGTAATAGTAGTAGTAGTAGTAGTAGTTTTAGTAGTAGTAGTAGTAGTCGTGGTAGTAGTAGTAGGAGTAGTAGTGGTAGCAGTAGTAGTGGTAGTAGTAGTAGTGGTAGTAATAGTAGTAGTAGTAGTAGTAGTTTTAGTAGTAGTAGTAGTAGTAGTAGTGGTAGTAGTAGTAGTGGTAGTAATAGTAGTAGTAGCAGTGTTAGTGTTAGTGGTAGTAGTAGTGGTCGCAGTACTATAAGTAGTAGTCGTGGTAGTAGTAGTAGGAGTAGTAGTGGTAGTAGTTGTAGTAGTGGTAGTAGTAGTAGTGGTAGTAATAGTAGTAGTAGTAGTAGTTTAGTAGTAGTAGTAGTAGTAGTAGTAGTAGTGGTAGCCGTAGTTTCAGTAGTGGTGGAAGTGGTAGTAGTAGTGGTAGTAGTAGTAGTAGCAGAAGTAGTAGTAGTGGTAGCACTAATATTAGTAGTGGTAGCAGTAGTAGTGTTAGTCGTAGTAGTAGTAGTAGTAGTGGTAGTAGTAGTAGTACTGGTAGTAGTAGTAGTTGTAGTAGTAGTAGTGGTAGTGGTAGTAGTGGTAGTGGTAGTGGTACTGGTAGTAGTAGTAGTTGTAGTAGTAGTAGTAGTGGTAGTAGTAGTAGTAGTAGTGGTAGTAGTAGTAGTACTGGTAGTAGTAGTAGTTGTAGTAGTGGCTGTGGTAGAAGTGGTAGTTGTAGTTGTAGTAGTGGTAGTAGTAGTAGTACTGGTAGTAGTAGTAGTTGTAGTAGTAGTAGTAGTGGTAGTAGTAGTAGTGGTAGTGGTAGTAGTGGTAGTGGTAGTGGTTGTAGTAGTAGTAGCAGTAGTAGTACCGGTAATAGTAGTGGTAGTGGTTGTAGTAGTAGTGGTAGTGGTAGTAGTGGTAGTACGAGTAGTAGTAGTGGTAGCAGTAGCATTAGTAGTGGTAGTAGTAGTAGTGATAGTGGTAGTAGTGGTAGCATTAGTAGTAGTAGTAGTAGTGGTAGCAGTGGTTTTAGTAGTTGTTGTGGTAGTAATAGTAGTAGTGGTGGTAGCAGTAGTATTAGTAGTGGTGGTAGTAGAAGTGGTAATGGTAGTAGTGGTAGTAGTGGTAGTAGTAGTAGTAGCCGTAGTATTGGTATCAGAAGTTTTAGTAGTGGTAGTGGTAGTGGTAGTAGAGATAGTGGTGGTAGTAGTAGTAGTAGTAGTGGTAGTAGTAGTAGCAGTAGTAGTAGTACTAGTAGTAGTAGCAGTGTTAGTGTTAGTGGTAGTAGTAGTGGTCGCAGTACTATAAGTAGTAGTCGTGGTAGTAGTAGTAGGAGTAGTAGTGGTAGTAGTTGTAGTAGTGGTAGTAGTTGTAGTAGTGGTAGTAGTAGTAGTATTGGTAGTAGTAGTAGTGGTATTGGTAGTAGTAGCTGTTGTGGTTGTAATAGTAGTGATAGTTGTAGAAGTAGTAGTTGTGGTAGTAGTTGTAGTGGTAGTAATGGTAGTGGTAGTAGTAGTAGTAGTAGTGGTAGCAGTAGTATAAGTAATAGTAATGGTAGTAGTAGTAGGAGTAGTAGTGGTGGTAGTAGTAGTAGTGGTATTAGTAGTGGTAGAGGTAGTAGTGGTAATGGTGGTAGTGGTAGTAGTAGTGGTAGAAGTGGTAGTGGTAGTAGTAGTGGTAATGATAGTAGTAGTGGTAGTGGTAGTAGTAGTGGTAGTAGTGGTGGAAGTAGTTGTAGTAGTGGTAGTAATATTAGTGGTAGTGGTTGTGGTAGTAGTAGTGGTAGTTGTATTGGTAGTTGTAGTCGTAGTAGTGGTAGTGGTTGTAGCAGCAGTAGTCGTAGTTGTACCGGTAGTAAATCAAATCAAATCAAATCAAATTGTATTTGTCACATACA
>NC_088419.1:93138461-93150961 GCF_034236695.1 Oncorhynchus nerka | reverse complement strand
GGGTTTCAGGTGTCTCCGGAAGGTGGTGATTGACTAGTAGTAGTGGTAGTAGTAGCAGTAGTAGTAGTAGTTGTAGTAGTAGTGGTAGTAGTAGTAGTTGTAGTAGTAGTAGTGGTAGTAGTAGTAGTAGTGGTAGTAGTTGTAGTGGTAGCAGTAGTAGTAGTGGTAGTAGTAGCAGTAGTAGTAGTAGTTGTAGTAGTAGTGGTAGTAGTAGTAGTAGTGGTAGTAGTTGTAGTGGTAGCAGTAGTAGTAGTGGTAGTAGTAGTAGTAGTAGTAGTAGTGGTTGTGATTGTAGTGGTAGTAGTAGTCGTAGTAGTGGTAGTAATTGTAGTGGTAGTGGTAGTAGTAGTAGTAGTAGTAGTAGTGGTAGTAGTTGTAGTGGTAGTAATGGTAGTAATTGTAGTGGTAGTGTTAGTAGTAGTAGTAGTAGTGGTAGTAGTTGTAGTGGTAGTAGTGGTAGTAATTGTAGTGGTAGTGGTAGTAGTAGTAGTAGTAGTAGTGGTAGTAGTTGTTGTGGTAGTAATCGTAGAGGTAGTTGTAGTAGTAGTTGTAGCATCAGCAGCAGCAGCCGTAGTAAATATAGTATTACCTTGTTGAAATATTGCCTTAAGTGCAACATAGCTTAAGATGTCTCTTCAATTTCCTCAGTCATGTCAAGAAACGGAAAAATCCAAAAAGAGAAAGACCATTAATGCCAAGCAGAGGTCAACCCCTTGATGTATATTTAAGATTAGCCGAGGATTTCATGGTATTGTGAATGCTGGGATGAAACAAAGGCTGTGTATAAATGGGAGTGGAAGGAGTAGAGGAAGGCTGTGTGATTCCTGTAATGATAAACACAGAGCTTGAGCTAATTACAGCTAGAGGTCAGCACTACAAATGCATATTCAAAAGCGCGGGGCGTTGCACTGAATTTATGGCGGTCACACATATTCAGCAGCCTGAATAGGCAATTTTGCAGCGAATCTGTAGAGAAAGGGGACATTAAAAAGTTGAAATGAAGAATTTGATGATGGTCTCCTTGAGTGTGTGAGCAAAATAAAATTGACCATGAAATCTGGGAGTCCTGAATTAAATTCAAGGGATGAAGAAAAAAAAAACGAAAGGTGGTGTGAAATGTGACGCGTAAACGTGTCTTTGTGCAGATGCCGAGGTTAATTTGCACATCAGTTAAATAGACAATTAAATGAAAAGGGAGATCTGTTTGGAGGAAGAGATCCCTAATAGGGAGATATATATCACTCAGCATGGCAGGCTATGGCTCAGTCTCAACTGCCACTCTTCTCCCTTTTTTTTAGTGCACTACTTTTGACCAGAGCCCTATAGGTGCTGGACAAAAGTAGTGCACTATGTAGGGGAATAGGTTGCCATTTGGGACGAATATTACATGTTTGAAAAGCCCTGCTGGTTATGGAGACTGGCTTATACTTAAGCTATAACTTCAAGGTGTATTTGAATTCACACTTGATTCCTGATGCCCTCGAGATGGTAACATCACCTCTAGTACAGATAGAGATCCTTCAGGTGGTCACAGAATTATTACAGTAGACTAACCATACATTATATAAGGTACATATTACAAATCTGTGTCCCCTTTTTCTTATCTTGGGTCAGTGAGAAGCAGAGGTTTTCCTGCCTGTTCTGTACTACATACAGTAAAGTGAACCTAGGGCTCCCGAGTGGCACAGCGATCTAAGGCACTGTATCACTACAGACCCTGGTTCGATTCCAGGCTGTATCACAACTGGCCGTGATTGGGAATCCCGTAAAGCGGCGCAATAATTGGCCCAGAGTCGTCCGGGTTAGGGTTTGGCACGAGGTAGGCCGTCATTGTAAACTGACTTGCCTAGTTAAATAAAGATTAAATCAATATTTTCTGTACTGTGTCACTGGCTGGTTCCTAATATGGTTACCGGCCTTCAAACCATTATCATGCAGTGTAGTGGGGATTCAACTGAACTTAAACCTGTTGATCAGGAACAGTCCACACAAGGTAACTCACATTAGACTAATTGTAATTCATTCATGGATAAGATCAGTAAACATTTATTAGGCCACTTTAAATAATTACAGTAGCTTACAGGCAAAACAGCTGGATGTGATTACATGGTTAAGGTACCACTATAGCTGTAGTGCATTGTGGCCAGCGTTGAAGCAGGTTTACCAGTCACGGTACGAGGATGCTTACCTGGCTATGGTACGTTAACTTGAAGAGAGTCAAACAGGACACCCACAGGCTAATTTTGCTACCATTGTCTAGCTCAGAAGTGAACCTGATCTACTGAGCTGTTCAGCAGTGGGAAGGACGTGCCACACCTGGCACACACAGCCTGCATCACACACAGCCTGCATTAAACACAGCCTGCATCACACACAGCCTGCATTAAACACAGCCTGCATTAAACACAGCCTGCATTAAACACAGCCTGCATCACACACAACCTGCATCACACACAGCCTGCATTAAACACAGCCTGCATTAAACACAGCCTGCATCTCACACAGCCTGCATCTCACACAGCCTGCATCACACACAGCCTGCATTAAACACAGCCTGCATTAAACACAGCCTGCATCTCACACAGCCTGCATTAAACACAGCCTGCATCTCACACATCCTGCATCACACACAGCCTGCATTAAACACAGCCTGCATTAAACACAGCCTGCATCTCACACAGCCTGCGTTAAACACAGCCTGCATCTCACACAGCCTGCATTAAACACAGCCTGCATCTCACACATCCTGCATCACACACAGCCTGCATCACAAACAACCTGCATCTCACGCAGCCTGCGTTAAACACAGCCTGCATTAAACACAGCCTGCATCTCACACAGCCTGCATTAAACACAGCCTGCATCTCACACAGCCTGCATCACACACAACCTGCATCTCACACAGCCTGCATTAAACACAGCCTGCATCTCACGCATCCTGCATTAAACACAGCCTGCATTAAACACAACCTGCATCACACACAGCCTGCATCACACACAACCTGCATCTCACACAGCCTGCATTAAACACAGCCTGCATCTCACGCATCCTGCATTAAACACAGCCTGCATTAAACACAGCCTGCATCACACACAGCCTGCATTAAACACAGCCTGCATCTCACACAGCCTGCATCACACACAGCCTGCATTAAACACAACCTGCATCACACACAGCCTGCATTAAACACAGCCTGCATCTCACACATCCTGCATTAAACACAGCCTGCATTAAACACAGCCTGCATCTCACACAGCCTGCATCACACACAGCCTGCATTAAACACAGCCTGCATCTCACACATCCTGCATCACACACAGCCTGCATCACACACAACCTGCATCTCACACAGCCTGCATTAAACACAGCCTGCATTAAACACAGCCTGCATCTTACACAGCCTGCGTTAAACACAGCCTGCATCACACACAGCCTGCATTAAACACAGCCTGCATCTCACACAGCCTGCATCACACACAGCCTGCATTAAACACAGCCTGCATCTCACACAGCCTGCATCACACACAGCCTGCATTAAACACAGCCTGCATCTCACACATCCTGCATCACACACAACCTGCATCACACACAGCCTGCATTAAACACAGCCTGCATTTCACACAGCCTGCATCACACACAGCCTGCATTAAACACAGCCTGCATCTCACACAGCCTGCATCACACACAGCCTGCATTAAACACAGCCTGCATCTCACACATCCTGCATCACACACAGCCTGCATCACACACAACCTGCATCTCACACAGCCTGCATTAACCACAGCCTGCATTAAACACAGCCTGCATCTCACACATCCTGCATCACACACAGCCTGCATCACACACAACCTGCATCTCACACAGCCTGCATTAAACACAGCCTGCATCTCACACAGCCTGCATTAAACACAGCCTGCATTAAACACAGCCTGCATCTCACACAAATCAAATCAAATCAAATTTATTTCAAATCAAATTTATTTATATAGCCCTTCGTACATCAGCTGATATCTCAAAGTGCTGTACAGAAACCCAGCCTAAAACCCCAAACAGCAAACAATGCAGGTGTAGAAGCACGGTGGCTAGGAAAAACTCCCTAGAAAGGCCAAAACCTAGGAAGAAACCTAGAGAGGAACCAGGCTATGTGGGGTGGCCAGTCCTCTTCTGGCTGTGCCGGGTAGAGATTATAACAGAACATGACCAAGATGTTCAAATGTTCATAAATGACCAGCATGGTCGAATAATAATAAGGCAGAACAGTTGAAACTGGAGCAGCAGCACAGTCAGGTGGACTGGGGACAGCAAGGAGTCATCATGTCAGGTAGTCCTGGGGCACGGTCCTAGGGCTCAGGTCCTCCGAGAGAGAGAGAAAGAAAGAGAGAATTAAAGAGAGCATATGTGGGGTGGCCAGTCCTCTTCTGGCTGTGCCGGGTGGAGATTATAACAGAACGTGGCCAAGATGTTCAAATGTTCATAAATGACCAGCATGGTTGAATAATAGTAAGGCAGAACAGTTGAAACTGGAGCAGCAGCATGGCCAGGTTGGACTGGGGACAGCAAGGAGTCATCATGTCAGGTAGTCCTGGGACATGGTCCTAGGGCCCAGGCCAGTTGAAACTGGAGCAGCAGCATGGCCAGGTGGACTGGGGACAGCAAGGAGTCATCATGTCAGGTAGTCCTGGGGCATGGTCCTAGGGCTCAGGTCCTCCGAGAGAGAGAAAGAAAGAGAGAAGGAGAGAATTAGAGAACGCACACTTAGATTCACACAGGACACCGAATAGGACAGGAGAAGTACTCCAGATATAACAAACTGACCCTAGCCCCCCGACACATAAACTAATGCAGCATAAATACTGGAGGCTGAGACAGGAGGGGTCAGCCTGCATTAAACACAGCCTGCATCTCACACAGCCTGCATCTCACACAGCCTGCATCACACACAGCCTGCATCACACACAGCCTGCATCTCACACAGCCTGCATTAAACACAGCCTGCATTAAACACAGCCTGCATCACACACAGCCTGCATCTCACACAGCCTGCATCACACACAGCCTGCATCACACACAGCCTGCATCTCACACAGCCTGCATTAAACACAGCCTGCATTAAACACAGCCTGCATCACACACAGCCTGCATCTCACACAGCCTGCATCTCACACAGCCTGCATTAAACACAGCCTGCATTAAACACAGCCTGCATCACACACAGCCTGCATCACACACAGCCTGCATCTCACACAGCCTGCATCTCACACAGCCTGCATCACACACAGCCTGCATCACACACAGCCTGCATCTCACACAGCCTGCATCTCACACAGCCTGCATTAAACAGAGCCTGCATTAAACACAGCCTGCATCACACACAGCCTGCATCACACCCAGCCTGCATCTCACACAGGAGCAAACGATGAGGGTCAGAACCCAGAGAAGCATCAGTGTTGTTCTTACCGGACATCATGTGGAGGGTCAGAACCCAAATCACAGTCAGCATTAGTGTACTAGCGGGTGAGGGCATACCAGCCGACCGCTCAGACGGGTGAGGGCATACCAGCCGACCGCTCAGACGGGTGAGGGCATACCAGCCGACCGCTCAGACGGGTGAGAGCATACCAGCCGACCACTCAGACGGGTGAGGGCATACCAGCAGACCATTCAGGTGGGTGAGGGCATTCACAGCCGACCTCTCAGATGGGTGACGGCATTCACAGCCAACCTCTCAGACGGGTGAGGGCATACCAGCCGACCGCTCAGACGGGTGAGGGCATACCAGCCGACCGCTCAGACGGGTGAGAGCATACCAGCCGACCGCTCAGACGGGTGAGAGCATACCAGCCGACCACTCAGACGGGTGAGGGCATACCAGCAGACCATTCAGGTGGGTGAGGGCATTCACAGCCGACCTCTCAGATGGGTGACGGCATTCACAGCCAACCTCTCAGACGGGTGAGGGCATACCAGCCGACCGCTCAGACGGGTGAGGGCATACCAGCCGACCACTCAGACGGGTGAGGGCATACCAGCAGACCATTCAGGTGGGTGAGGGCATTCACAGCCGACCTCTCAGATGGGTGACGGCATTCACAGCCAACCTCTCAGACGGGTGAGGGCATACCAGCCGACCGCTCAGACGGGTGAGGGCATACCAGCCGACCGCTCAGACGGGTGAGGGCATACCAGTCGACCACTCACAGCCGACCGCTCAGATGGGTGAGGGCATTCACAGCCGACCTCTCAGACAGGTGAGGGCATACCAGCAGACCATTCAGGTGGGTGAGGGCATTCACAGCCGACCTCTCAGACGGGTGAGGGCATTCACAGCCAACCTCTCAGACGGGTGAGGGCATACCAGCCGACCGCTCAGACGGGTGAGGGCATACCAGTCGACCACTCACAGCCGACCGCTCAGATGGGTGAGGGCATTCACGGCCGACCTCTCAGACAGGTGAGGGCATACCAGTCGACCACTCACGGCCGACCGCTCAGACGAGTGAGGGCATTCACGGCCGACCTCTCAGAAGGGTGAGGGTATTCACAGCCGACCTCTCAGACGGGTGAGGGTATTCACAGCCGACCTCTCAGACGGGTGAGGGCATTCACGGCCGACCTCTCAGACGGGTGAGGGCATTCACAGCCGACCTCTCAGACGGGTGAGGACATACCAGCCAACCGTTTTGACATTTTCTCTCCCTTGAGTATGGAAAAGTAGTCTGTCTATCCCCGCTGCATTTCATATAGAGGTTCAGTAGCCAGCATATGCCAAATCTCCCTCTTTTTCTCAGAGAAAATTACTTGATTCTAGCCCTTACTGATTAAAAAAAAATATGATTGTGCATTGGCAGGCCGCATTTTCCATTCATAAAGTACATTGCGTCCCATTCTAAAACTAGGCTACTTAAAGACTGGACTGTTACCAATTGTTTAGGATCCACCTTGTTCAGTCGTGGTCCCTCATTAACTAGCTATAGCTAACGACCTGGGGCGCGATCATCAGGACGCAACGTTTTGGAACATTCAGGTAGAAATATGCTATGTAGAACAAACACGCCTCTCTGACATGTTGAACAAGGGACAACGTCGGCTCTATTCATGGCATTTCTATCTGTAACGTTCGAGAACATTTTGCAACTGAACGTCACCATGGTAACATTATAAGTACCCTATATTCAAAGAACGTTTTGCAACTGAACGTGGCCACGGTAATATTACCAGTAGACTATCTGCAAAAAAAAACGTTTTGCAACTGAACGTGGCCCTGGTAACATTAACAGTAGCCAACTGAACGTGGCCCTGGTAACGTTAACAGTAGCCAACTGAACGTGGCCATGGTAACGTTAACAGTAGCCAACTGAACGTGGCCATGGTAACGTTAACAGTAGCCAACTGAACGTGGCCCTGGTAACATTAACAGTAGCCAACTGAACGTGGCCATGGTAACGTTAACAGTAGCCAACTGAACGTGGCCATGGTAACGTTAACAGTAACCAACTGAACGTAGCCATGGTAACGTTAACAGTAACCTACATGCAAATATTTGATGGCACAGAAAGAAAGGAAAAGGGATCAATTACTCTTGTCACTACACTATATCTGACTGGGTGAGTAACTCCTCTATATCTGACTGGGTTAATAACCCCTCTATATCTGACTGGGTAAATAACTCCTCTATATCTGACTGGGTTAATAACTCCTCTATATCTGACTGGGTTAATAACTCTGACTGGGTTAATAACTCCTCTGACTGGGTTAATAACTCCTCTGACTGGGTTAATAACTCCTCTGACTGGGTTAATAACTCCTCTATATCTGACTGGGTTAATAACTCCTCTCTATCTGACTGGGTTAATAACTCCTCTATATCTGACTGGGTAAATAACTCCTCTATATCTGACTGGGTGAGTAACTTCTCTATATCTGACTGGGTTAATAACCCCTCTATATCTGACTGGGTAAATAACTCCTCTATATCTGACTGGGTAAATAACTCCTCTATATCTGACTGGGTTAATAACTCCTCTATATCTGACTGGGTTAATAACTCCTCTATATCTGACTGGGTTAATAACCCCTCTATATCTGACTGGATAAATAACTCCTCTATATCTGACTGGGTTAATAACTCCTCTATATCTGACTGTGTAAATAACCCCTCTGACTGGGTTAATAACTCCGCTATATCTGACTGGGTAAATAACTCCTCTGTATCTGACTGGGTTAATAACTCCTCTATATATGACTGGGTTAATAACCCCTCTATATCTGACTGGGTAAATAACTCCTCTATATCTGACTGGGTAAATAACTCCTCTATATCGGACTGGGTAAATAACTAATCTATATCTGACTGTGTTAATAACCCCTCTATATCTGACTGGGTTAATAACACCTCTATATCTGACTGGGTTAATAACGCCTCTATATCTGACTGGGTTAATAACCCCTCTATATCTGACTGGGTTAATAACTCCTCTCTATCTGACTGGGTTAATAACTCCTCTATATCTGACTGGGTTAATAACCCCTCTATATCTGACTGGGTTAATAACTCCTCTATATCTGACTGGGTTAATAACCCCTCTATATCTGACTGGGTTAATAACTCCTCTATATCTGACTGGGTTAATAACTCCTCTATATCTGACTGGGTTAATAACTCCTCTATATCTGACTGGGTTAATAACTCCTCTATATCTGACTGGGTTAATAACCCCTCTATATCTGACTGGGTTAATAACTCCTCTCTATCTGACTGGGTTAATAACTCCTCTATATCTGACTGGGTTAATAACCCCTCTATATCTGACTGGGTTAATAACTCCTCTATATCTGACTGGGTTAATAACTCCTCTATATATGACTGGGTTAATAACCCCTCTATATCTGACTGGGTAAATAACTCCTCTATATCTGACTGGGTAAATAACTCCTCTATATCGGACTGGGTAAATAACTAATCTATATCTGACTGTGTTAATAACCCCTCTATATCTGACTGGGTTAATAACACCTCTATATCTGACTGGGTTAATAACGCCTCTATATCTGACTGGGTTAATAACCCCTCTATATCTGACTGGGTTAATAACTCCTCTCTATCTGACTGGGTTAATAACTCCTCTATATCTGACTGGGTTAATAACCCCTCTATATCTGACTGGGTTAATAACTCCTCTATATCTGACTGGGTTAATAACCCCTCTATATCTGACTGGGTTAATAACTCCTCTATATCTGACTGGGTTAATAACTCCTCTATATCTGACTGGGTTAATAACTCCTCTATATCTGACTGGGTTAATAACTCCTCTATATCTGACTGGGTTAATAACCCCTCTATATCTGACTGGGTTAATAACTCCTCTCTATCTGACTGGGTTAATAACTCCTCTATATCTGACTGGGTTAATAACCCCTCTATATCTGACTGGGTTAATAACTCCTCTATATCTGACTGGGTTAATAACTCCTCTATATCTGACTGGGTAAATAACCCCTCTGACTGGGTTAATAACTCCTCTATATCTGACTGGGTTAATAACCCCTCTATATCTGACTGGGTTAATAACTCCTCTATATCTGACTGGGATAATAACCCCTCTATATCTGACTGGGTTAATAACTCCTATATATCTGACTGGGTAAATAACTCCTAACTATCTGACTGGGTTAATAACCCCTCTATATCTGACTGGGTAAATAACTCCTCTGGCTGGGTAAATAACTCCTCTATATCTGACTGGGTTAATAACCCCTCTATATCTGACTGGGTTAATAACCCCTCTGACTGGGTAAATAACTCATCTATATCTGACTGTGTTAATAACCCCTCTATATCTGACTGTGTTAATAACACCTCTATATCTGACTGGGTTAATAACTCCTCTATATCTGACTGGGTAAATAACTCCTCTATATCTGACTGGGTTAATAACTCCTCTATATCTGACTGGGTAAATAACTCCTCTGACTGGGTAAATAACTCCTCTATATCTGACTGGGTAAATAACTCCTCTATATCTGACTGGGTAAATAACTCCTCTGACTGGGTAAATAACTCCTCTATATCTGACTGGGTTAATAACTCCTCAATATCTGACTGGGTTAATAACACCTCTATATCTGACTGGGTAAATAACTCCTCTGACTGGGTAAATAACTCCTCTATATCTGACTAGGTAAATAACTCCTCTATATCTGACTGGGTAAATAACTCCTCTGACTGGGTAAATAACTCATCTATATCTGACTGTGTTAATAACCCCTCAATATCTGACTGGGTTAATAACACCTCTATATCTGACTGGGTTAATAACTCCTCTATATCTGACTGGGTTAATAACCCCTCTATATCTGACTGGGTTAATAACTCCTCTCTATCTGACTGGGTTAATAACTCCTCTATATCTGACTGGGTTAATAACCCCTCTATATCTGACTGGGTTAATAACTCCTCTATATCTGACTGGGTTAATAACTCCTCTATATCTGACTGGGTAAATAACCCCTCTGACTGGGTTAATAACTCCTCTATATCTGACTGGGTTAATAACCCCTCTATATCTGACTGGGTTAATAACTCCTCTATATCTGACTGGGATAATAACCCCTCTATATCTGACTGGGTAAATAACTCCTCTATATCGGACTGGGTAAATAACTAATCTATATCTGACTGTGTTAATAACCCCTCTATATCTGACTGGGTTAATAACACCTCTATATCTGACTGGGTTAATAACTCCTCTATATCTGACTGGGTTAATAACCCCTCTATATCTGACTGGGTTAATAACTCCTCTCTATCTGACTGGGTTAATAACTCCTCTATATCTGACTGGGTTAATAACCCCTCTATATCTGACTGGGTTAATAACTCCTCTATATCTGACTGGGTTAATAACCCCTCTATATCTGACTGGGTTAATAACTCCTCTATATCTGACTGGGTTAATAACTCCTCTATATCTGACTGGGTTAATAACTCCTCTATATCTGACTGGGTTAATAACTCCTCTATATCTGACTGGGTTAATAACCCCTCTATATCTGACTGGGTTAATAACTCCTCTCTATCTGACTGGGTTAATAACTCCTCTATATCTGACTGGGTTAATAACCCCTCTATATCTGACTGGGTTAATAACTCCTCTATATCTGACTGGGTTAATAACTCCTCTATATCTGACTGGGTAAATAACCCCTCTGACTGGGTTAATAACTCCTCTATATCTGACTGGGTTAATAACCCCTCTATATCTGACTGGGTTAATAACTCCTCTATATCTGACTGGGATAATAACCCCTCTATATCTGACTGGGTTAATAACTCCTATATATCTGACTGGGTAAATAACTCCTCTCTATCTGACTGGGTTAATAACCCCTCTATATCTGACTGGGTAAATAACTCCTCTGGCTGGGTTAATAACTCCTCTATATCTGACTGGGTTAATAACCCCTCTATATCTGACTGGGTTAATAACCCCTCTGACTGGGTAAATAACTCCTCTATATCTGACTGGGTAAATAACTCCTCTATATCTGACTGGGTAAATAACTCCTCTGACTGGGTAAATAACTCCTCTATATCTGACTGGGTAAATAACTCCTCTGGCTGGGTTAATAACTCCTCTATATCTGACTGGGTTAATAACTCCTCTATATCTGACTGGGTAAATAACTCCTCTGACTGGGTAAATAACTCCTCTATATCTGACTGGGTAAATAACTCCTCTATATCTGACTGGGTAAATAACTCCTCTGACTGGGTAAATAACTCCTCTATATCTGACTGGGTTAATAACTCCTCAATATCTGACTGGGTTAATAACACCTCTATATCTGACTGGGTAAATAACTCCTCTGACTGGGTAAATAACTCCTCTATATCTGACTGGGTAAATAACTCATCTATATCTGACTGTGTTAATAACCCCTCAATATCTGACTGGGTTAATAACACCTCTATATCTGACTGGGTTAATAACTCCTCTATATCTGACTGGGTTAATAACCCCTCTATATCTGACTGGGTTAATAACTCCTCTCTATCTGACTGGGTTAATAACTCCTCTATATCTGACTGGGTTAATAACCCCTCTATATCTGACTGGGTTAATAACTCCTCTATATCTGACTGGGTTAATAACTCCTCTATATCTGACTGGGTAAATAACCCCTCTGACTGGGTTAATAACTCCTCTATATCTGACTGGGTTAATAACCCCTCTATATCTGACTGGGTTAATAACTCCTCTATATCTGACTGGGATAATAACCCCTCTATATCTGACTGGGTTAATAACTTCTATATATCTGACTGGGTAAATAACTCCTCTCTATCTGACTGGGTTAATAACCCCTCTATATCTGACTGGGTAAATAACTCCTCTGGCTGGGTTAATAACTCCTCTATATCTGACTGGGTTAATAACCCCTCTATATCTGACTGGGTTAATAACCCCTCTGACTGGGTAAATAACTCATCTATATC